>NW_008824414.1:3307641-3352848 GCF_000699105.1 Pygoscelis adeliae | reverse complement strand
ATTAAGGACTGCAGAATTTGGGCCACTGACTTTAGTGAGACTGGCTGCTGCCGTGAGTAAAGAACAATTTCATAAGATTAAGGACCATTGTTATGTTTGGTATCTGTATTCTTATTAACTCTTCTTCATTATTTATTCAGCTTAAATAAGATGAACAATATTACCTTGTTGTCAATATCAACATTAATCAGTGGAAACTAGAGTGAAAATGACTGCAGTGATTTTTTAATTGAAACTTATGTTTATAGCATAAATACTATGTAATGTAAAAGCTATTAATGATACAGTTGCTAGTCTTGCTCTTTGATATGATATTTTTTTAATAAGTTACTGACAGTCTGAATCATTAAACTTAATTTTCTGTTAACATTAACTCAGTCCCACACACATACAAATTGTTTTTGTGTGGTACTAAATGTGTCCTAGTAAGTGCATTCAGCAAGGGGACCTAGAGAGCTGGGACCAGCCGCCTGCTCGGGCCTGCACAGGGTGCTGTGTCCTTCAGTTGGGAGGGAAGAACATAATGGAACATTCTCCCCAAGTTCTTATGTGCAATTGAGGGCACATATACTATAACATTAACAGCTGGGCTGTTCAGTTAACTTCTACAACCAAACCAGAGTAAAAGTCTCTCTGCTAAGTGGATTAGGATTTTCTCCATCCTTAAGGACTGGGGAGATCCCTCAGCTGACCTGTACGTTCTCTCTGTAAGAATGTAGGTAGAATTACTACCCTGCTAGCTTAGGGATGGTAATTTTTCTGAGGTGGGGAGGATGTCTGAACTGGATTGGTTTGCATCTCTGTAACTTCAGTTTACCTGCAAAACCAGGCATTGTGACAGCTCTGATACTGAGGTACCAGAAACATCATTTGGGGATTTAAAAACAAAACAAAACAAAACAAAAAACATCTAACTTGCTGTACCTGAACTTTGTAAAAGTCTTGCAGTGGTACATCGCTGATTTCAGATTTTTGTGTTTGTCGCAAATAGGAAATGTTGAAAGAACCTGGAGCTTAACAGCTTAGCTCTTTCCTTTGAGAGGAAATAGAATTAGAACCTGCATGTGCTTGGCTTATACTTCATAATACATTTTGTTATTAGAATTATAAATTAGGCCCCTGGGCACCAAAATACAGCATAACTAAAAACATAACTAACCAAGGTAAATTGATGCCTGCCCTAATATATTTTACCATCACAGAATACCAGAGACTGCCTCTCGCTCTGAGCCCTCCACTCTTAAGTGGGTGTATTGGCACCAGTATTATACCACTGTAACTAGTTTAGGACTTGAATCTGAGCCACACTCTTGGTTTCCATCCGTTCGTCGCAACTGGAGAGTCTTGTAGGTTTTTGGCTGACTTTCGCCTTCTACAGGTGGTGGAAGGCCAGCTGCAAGTGTGTTTATTCTCCTTAGCTGTACAATAAGCCCTGAGCTTTTCAGTGCTAGTGATGGAAGAGAGAAGAGATTACCTTTTGTGTGTGTGTCGTTGCACATCTTTCCATGCTGGCATTTAGCAGTCATGATTCAGTGGTGCAGGAGTCAGACTTTTGCTTAGCGTTTTCCATAGGATCAGCAGTCAGAAAAGCTGTGAGAGTGATACAGTCCTGTTTCCTTGATATTATGCAGTTATCCAAATCTGTAAAAACGGGGGTAGTAACACTACCCCACCAACTTGTGCGTGATGACTATAATCATGAGACAGACAGTTATTTGAATCAAATTGGTTGCCTTCTTTGTAGCTTCAGTTTATCTTGTGAAAATACTGTCAGAATAATATATGCTTCCTTTATAACCAAGAAGTTCTACTCTTGATCGATAGGACTTACATTTCATTTGTCAGGTTAATGAATTATTAGTCTTCCAGGGTTTTTTTAGTACATTTCAGTCTTTTTATGCAGCAGACAGCTGTGACAAGGCTGAGGTAGAAAGGTAGCCTAAGCCCTGGTGCTGAATAGGGGCCGGTACTCTTAGATCTCACTGGGTGCTCCTCATATAACTAAGGTGGAAGTACTTAGGCTAATGCCAACAACTGTAGCCAGAAGTGATGCTGGGAGAGTGCCCTAGTGCTTGGGCTTGACAGTTTGGGACAGTGGTTAGACCTGGGAACTCACCGTAGCCCTCCTAGGAGGGTCCAGGGCTGGGAAACATATCCTTTGCTAGCTGAAATGTTTTCGTTAGATAAGAAAGAACCTTATGGACTTGTGTTCTCAGAAGGTCAGCTAATGGGGCTTTAAAACCACAGTACGGGACCTATCTCCCTGCATGTCAGGATTGTTGCTGCAGACCAAACCGTGCAGCTCTCTGGAGTTCCAAAGAAACTGAAGTTCCTAGGGGCTGGTATTTGGATTTCCAGGTTGGGCTGCTATTCCAATTGTGTGGAGCAAGCTGTATACGACTGGAGAATAAAATAATCAGAAAATGCAACCGTGAGTTTTTCTGCCTACCAGTGACAACATTAAGTGCTTTTCATTGTCCCCTCAGGATTTTATCAAGCAAGTAATTTTTTTTATTTATTATGAATTTACTTTTACTTTGGGTGCATATGAGGAAGATGAAGATTTCACATTCAGTAAGTTGGTTTTGTTCTGTACACATTAACTATGCGTGTTAAAGCTGTCCTAAGGCAATCCTGATGTGCCCACAGTCGTGTTTTCATCTTTTCTATAAATATTTGTAGTTGATCATGCATTGCAATAGAGCATTCCTCTCTTTTGACTTTGCCCTTTTTTTTAGCTTGTTCATCTGATTTGCACAGAAGGGGGAAGAAGTTTTTATGGAAAAGATAAACTGCAGACTCAACTCTGTGTGTGGATATGTGCGTGTATGTTAGTATAGTCTGCTGAAAAGCTATTTGTGGATTTTAGTTAGAAGGCATTGTCTCCATTTTTATGGAGCTAATGAAATCTTTGGGGTTTTGTTTATCTATGTACAAAGTTCTGTGAAAAAATATAAGTGGGAATGACAAGTAAACATCAGAAGTAAAAAGTTAGCTTAAGTTCTGTTATTGCATTTTAAATGTCATATTAATCTTCTTTCATTTCCTCTGTGAACACTTCCTCTAATTTTTGTATGCTACTATATTTCAAAACTTTTTGACCAATAAATGGAAGTCTTCTGATGTCATTCATGCTTTAAATACTTTGCTGCTCTCAGTATCCAAAAATGCCAGCAGTCTTAGGAGTGTGTTTCTGAGTGCCAGAAAAATTTTGTGAATCACAGAGAAAGATCATCCAGTCTCAGTGAAACAAAAACTTGTTTGTAGGATTGAGGATTAATATTTTCATATTCCTTCTAGTATATGACTTTATACCATAATATTATTTCCGGTTTTGTTCAAGTATTGCCTAAGCCAGCAGTCAGAGCACCCTAAACTAGGCAGTTCCAAATCTGGGCAGGCATTTCAGCAACATGTTGTCACTAGATCCTAAGTAGAATCCTCCTATGTGTTGACTAGTAAAACAACAAAAGTTCCTCAGTGAAAAAAAAAATAAAAAATTAATTAATAGCAGGTCTACTTAAAAGCTTAAAATGATTTGACATTTGCATAGGTCCTTTGCATGATCCTAACTTCATGACAGGCTTTGCAAAATAACTTAAATGTGACATACAAAATACAGTAAAATTTCCCTGGGTTCCACCCTCTGTAAGTTTATGGCAATTTTGTATCTGGATTCAGATCTCTAATCATTTAAATTGAGCAAAGCTCTAGAAAGCTAAGCTCTCTGTATTTTTTAAATAAATACTATTGCATTTACTAGGTGAAAAGTCTGTACGTTTCAAACAATTATTTTAGAAATAAGCATAGGGAAGCTTTAGTTATGTATGGAGTATGTACTGCTGTAGTTTTCTTTTTTTAAAGGAATAATTGAACATTACTAGTCTGGTATCACTGTCTTTTCATTTGTCTTTCATCACTATGCCTTTCAATACCATTCATCTATGGACTAATGCAATGTCCGCTGAAGTCAATAGAAGTCATTCAGTTGACATCAATGAACAATGAATCAGGCCCTTTAAAAAGAAGAAGAAACTAGCGTTTACAAGGGTTAAACAGAGCACTGAGGAAAAACACTCTGAGGCAGGAATTGTGACTTCTCCTGTGTCCATACAGCACCTGGCACTTCGCTGCCATACAGAATAGCGACAAAATAAACTGATCGTCAGTCTCCACTGGTAGCTCTGATAAGGGAAGGCAGTTTTGCCAGTCAACATCTGAATTGTTTTTCTATACAAAGCCTTAGAAGGTATCAATAATTGTAATACACAGTAAAAATCTGTTCAGATAGGTGTCATTGTTGCAGATGTTGAAAATCTTTTATTTTATTTGCTTCTGCCCAGTCTTTTCAAAGAACTCATACTTTGCTATCAGTCTTTCTTTGTTCTGATTAAGTTGTAATCACTTAAAAGCAGATTCAGAAGCTCCCCCTCCTTCCTTCACAGAGACTGTGTTTGTTTTATACCCAAATGTGACATTGCACACTGGTGCAATCGAAAAAGGCTGCAATGATCAATTGAGGGCCCAATCAAAGCCTAACAGATAGGCAGCCATTCGTCGCTGTTTGATATAAAAGGTGTTTTATTTCTCATCACTTTTTTGTCACTGAAAGAATGCTTCCTACGTGCAGATTAATTAAAGTGTAAACATTAAATATTGATTGATGCATTATCAGCATGGAGCAGTTGCCTCCACTCAGATTGATTCCTGCAGTGATTTATTGTCATATTTGTGGAGTCATTTCACTCGATAACAAAGAGAAATAGCCTGCTCCCTCTACCTTTCAGGCTCGCTTTCTGGCTCTTGCACTGCACCTCCTCATCCTCAGTGACTCTCATTCTTCGCCTGCTGGAACTAACATGGCCTCACCATATTTTCAGGAGAAAAGTTTAGGGCTTTTTACTTTGGCATTTGCATAGTAAGTTTATAGTTCAGTGGGAAGCTCACAGACCTGTGCTCTCAAATGGAACATCTCTGGTTAATGCTTTCACCCCCTGTCCCACACAGCTGCTTTCCCTGACCCTGCTCAGACACAACTTTGCAAGCACAGGTTCAAATCATTCAAATTAACTCACTGCCAACTTGACAGAAAGGTGAACTTTCAACAGAGTAACATTGTTTAGGTCGGTTTTATGGCTAAATTATCCAATTAGTTACTCTGAGTAGAAGCACAGCCACACAATAGTATATCAATTTAAAGAATTTCAGGTTTTACTCTCATTTTTGGACAAATGCATAAAAGAGGCCTTCATTCAAGTCTTGTGGAGTATTTAAAGTAAGCAAAGTTTTGCAGGGTATTACTGAAAATCCTTTAAAAAAATTGTATTCAATTTCTATAGCTTTTGGAAGCGGATTCAAACACAATAGTAATCCAAACCACTTCACTCTTCTCCCTGAAAGTCTTTAACATTCTTACGCTGTGTTCATCTGCATCAGGGATGGCTATTACACAGCACCACATGTTGTCAGATCTGCTGCACACAGCCGTCTGTGCCAAAAGGAGCTGTAGCCCCGATGTCATGTATTTGTTCAAGAGTGCTATATTCCCTCCTTCTCTGTGTTTTCACTGGGAGGATGGTCATTCAGCATGTTTACAGCCAGAACCTGCCTGTGCTGGCTGGATGTACCCTCAGTGACCCAATCAGCTACGAAAGAAAATTATTTGTGAAATTGCTTTGTTCTGCAGTAACAAAACTTAATCTCTTACATACGTGGCTTTCATTTAACATTCAGAGAATTACTCAAAACCTACTGAAATCAAATATGTGAGTAAGACCACAAAAATATTTAATAGGCAGCTTGTGATCTTGACTCAGTCAACCAATGAAACATTAACCTTTGGTCACAGTAGCAACAAATGCTAAACTTGTGAATTTACTGCAGCAGACAATTTCACCCCTAGATGTGCAGGAAATCATAGGAATGGGTTCCTACATAAGCAGCAGCCCTGCCAAACTGGCTCTCTAGGAACTGTGTGCTATGATTTCTCTAACAGGCTGTTGTAGAAATTGTACGAGACTTCATTAAGATAGGTATTCACCTGTACTGCTGCAATTCCTGACCATCCCTGTCACTCCCAAGCACTTGCCCAACAGCACTTTATTTAGGATGTTCTGGTATTTTACAGATGTACCTAAACCTGGGAGACAATGCTGCTATTCTAGGTCCTTCCTCCCCATGCATTTTCTTCCAGATGCTCTTCCTGTCCTCCTTCTGCTCTGTCATTATCCATTCCAAGCCAAAATTCCTCCTTTTTTGCATCAGCTTGCTGATATCTGGGCAGTCACACCTGAATTTGGCACTCCTAAAATTAAAAAGCAAACAAACCAATCCTAAGGTATCGCAACAGTGTGCTCATCTGGATTCCTTCAAAACAGTGCTCTTGCAAGATCACTTTTCCCCTTCTCTTTGTTTGCTGTTGCCCTTCCTACCCACTGAACAACACTATTGTCACTTTTTGTTAGATTGTCAGCCTTATTGAAATTGTCAGCTTCGCCGGTCAAGGACCTTGCTTTCCTGTTTGTCTTTAAACGGCTGTGCAAACCAGCGTGGCTGTATAACCACTGCTGCTGCAAATGCAGTGCTGTAGGCCCGCATGCTTGCAAGACTGCTGTAAACAAAATCTATTGTCACTGTAATTTTTGTAGAGTACATTTACGTTCTTATAAAGCCTTTTATTCAAAGATCTGAATGCATTTTGTGTAGAAATACAGAAACGTTCTTAAATATCCCTAGCTATTTTTAGATGAAAACATCATCTATGAAAATAAAGTTTCTTTTAACACTGTTCATAAAGTGATAAAGACTTTCTAACAAATAATATTCAGTCTGAATTGCATTATCATTGTTTAGATAGGGCCACAGGAGAAGAAATTAAGAGAGATCTGAGTTGCAAAGGATCTGTTATGCAGATCAAATGTGGACCTGAGAAGCATGCACAGAACTGTTCCCTCTGGGTGACATTAGAGGCTCTTTGAAAACAATTGGAAGGCTTCTGTTGACTTTAATGGGCTCAGGCTTTCCTCCTTGTATCCAGTGGAAGTACATATACAGATGCTTATACACAACTTGGACCTAATTGTAACTTACCGTATAACCATGAGCGGTTCCCAGAAGGAAGCACTCCCAGGGAAGACGACAGCTTTCGAAGAATTAAGGGCTGTGACCCTGTTGTGGTTTGTCCTGATGTAAGTTAGCCAGAAGGGCTTGGCAACTGCAGGTAGCTTTTCAACTGCTTGTCTTGATCTTTGCTTTAGGTCTTTTTCAGTAAGGTATCTAGCTGTGCTTCGTATTAGTGTAGTAAAATACTAAAACTAGAGTTACACTAATTGGGTTTCTACTTAGAAGAAGCAGTGCAAGTCAGCGCACAGCAAGTCTGTATGCTTAATTTATTTCTCTCTTAGCCCCCACCAATGTTCCTAACTGACTGTGGTGGGCAACTAAGTAGAATGAACAGGTATTAGGAATATGTGGAGAAACCATGGAACAAAGAATAGAAAACAGATCTTTTTGATAGGTTGTAAAATCGTTTTGTAAAAGCAGTGTATGATTTAATACTGTCTCTCAAATATCGTCCTCCAGGGCGATCCTCCTACCTCTGAAAGGAATGAGGTATTTGTGAACTGAGCTTTTCCCTCAGTGTGTCTCATTGCACCTCACTGTTATACAGCTGTTGTATAAAAGGCATACAACAGTTAAGAATGAGAATTTTAAATTATTTAATTTGTTTTGGTGTTTCAAATAAGATTAAAATTTGCTTTTTTCCTTGTATGCTTTCACAGGATCATAGGATAGTTCAGGTTGGAAAGATACATGTCCTAGAGTACTTCTCTTGAATTCTGATTAGGGTTTCCTTTCACTGTGGACAATTAAATCCGACATGAAGGGATACAAAAAGATGTTTGTTAAGGATTTAGAAAGCTCAGTACTGACCTAGATGCTGGAATTGTAAATATGTTCATATACATAGGGATTGTAAACCTATAGTAAGGACTCAAACTCACAAGAAGTTCCCCCTCAAAAAAAAAAAGAACAGAAAAGAAAAATGTTGTGATGATGAACACAAGCTATAGAAGGCTGCAGCCCTTCCCATTTTACTGAAGAGACTGCCTGATCTGCAGTAGGAGTTGGATATTAATTCAAAGTGGTCTGCTAATTTTCCATATAAAGTTACAGTTGTATGACCTTTTTAACTGAGTAGACTCTCTATATAAATTTAGATTAGCATATTGATGCAAATTACCCTACTGTTTTCTTGTATCTCTATAAGACCTGCCAGATGAATACTGTTGCCCTAAATTGTGATATTTCCCCTCCAAAAATGAGTTTACCATTTTTGCAGCAACAATTACAGGTTGCATGAGAATGGTGTGTTATTTCCTGAAATTGTACGTAATTTATTTTTAAGAGCTTGAAACATAGTTTTGCAGTTAAATGCATATCATCTTTGTAACTGCTCAGATCATGTTATTTTACATTTCCTGAAATACCTTTGAAGTTGAATGCAAATTAGGGGACAATAAATTACAACTTGTGGAGTGACCAGTGTCTGATTATATGTAATGTAATTAACTCCATCCTTCACATAATGTTTATCTTAATAATTATCCAATGTACTTTAGAATAGTTGAAATGATTGGTGATCCTTTCCTTGGGGGGAGCAGTTAGGTTTCTTCGTAAGGTGTATATTTTTATTCACTTTCTGGGTCACCAGGACTGAACATTTTAAAAATCTCTTGTACTAATTAAAAAACTTAATGTTAACTATAAGCAGATACAACTGCCATTGCTCAAAATAGTCTTTTTTGATCATCTTCTCTAATTCTTTTTTACCTTCAGTACTTTGCCTTGCCAAAAATGGATTGGTTTTATTATTTGAATTTGAATATTATTATATTTAGGACCATGAAATAGATTGATAAGGCACATTTATCCTTTCTTTGCCTATTCTGTAGTCTACAAACATGAGATGGGATTTCAAATTAACAGAGTTCCATTAGGAGAAACCGTTTCAGTCCAAAAATAAGCTTTTTCATTCTTATGAATACATAACTTGTATTATGACAGAAATTAACATTTTTGTGACCTGTAATTAACTGTGTCTCCTCATGCTATAAATAAGATTCGGCAGCTATAGCTGGAGACAACTGTATCTTGAGGTCTAGTTATCTGTAGCTGTTTTTTTATTTATAGCTTTTTCTATTTGCTAATGACACTGCAGAGTTCAGGGATGCAGACAGTAGAGAGCACAAATAAAATCTGTGGCTGGTGTCTGCAGCCCTGTTCCATTTCACTCCTGCAGTGGCATCAGAGTTTCCTCAAATTCTTCCTGTGCTTGGAAATCTCTGGGGTTCGTGTTTAAGTCTTTGATGCTGCTAGTAACTCCAGTCTGCACCATTAAAGCTGCATTTTCTAACCGTCCCTTGGTAATTGTTGCAAGGACTTAGACAAGTAAGACTATCCAAAGGCATCGCTAAGGTCAAACCGTGGTAGAAAGTGCTCTGATTTTATCCTGGAGATTGATGCTTGTATCACCTTTTTTTCGATTCAGCAGCTGGGGTTATAAAATGTACTTGCAATCACTGATAACATGTTAGATCAGACTACAAGTGGAGTAACACAGTATTTTATACACTGTGTGTAGTTTTACCTAATGCAACAATAAATCAGTGAAGGCAGAGGTCTTTTGTAAATTTTAATGAAAATTCAACTGCTGAAAATATAGTTACTTCTGCTGAAGTTCTAGAAATATGAATTTGCTTCAGCTCTTTAAAGCTGTAAAAATTGTTTTAACTACAAACTTTCTGGGAAGGCAGTAAAGAAACAAGCAATAAAAGAAGAGAGTGCATTCAATATATTATAATTACTTTGTCATTGGCTATAAACAAACTGAGGGGAGGGGGGCAGATGATAAAATGTACTTTGAGTTAGCTGTAAAAAATTCCCTTTACTGAGCACAATTTAAAAAAATCTCTATACGAGAATGAGACAAAAGTTGGGAGAATGGGCCCATTGTACCATTTCATGGAAATAAAATAATGATAAAATTCAAAAATCTTTACCAGCTAATCAATAAGCCACATTTTTATGCAAGTCCAGAAGGTTTAGTGGAGAGCTTTTTTTGCCACAGATTATTATAACTACTGAAAAATAGGCTTTTATTTTCTTGCACTGAATTGTTATGTTGCAAAATAGCAGTTCTATATAGTAAACCTAATTCATATTTATTAAATGAGTGGCACAAGGGGGAGCTGGGGGTATAGAGATAAAGAATATTGAAGAATATACCAATATGCTGCTAAACTTCTACAGCATCTTTCTTGTAAGTTTTAAAGCAGTGTTTCTGTGAAATTAGCATAATTCTTTCCTAAAACCTGCCAACCTACAGAAACAGACCCAAAGTCAATACCAAGTGACCATGCTCATTAGAACACTGAAAATTTGAACAGCGTTAAGCAGAATTTAAACTTAGTTTTTGTCTGGAAGTCAAGCAGAAATACAGTTTATTCAGTTCTTCACTTCCCCAAGGTGGATTTTTGCTTGGTTGCTTTTTTACAAATTATGTCATGCACATACAGGATTTTTAATTTCTTTTTTTTTTTTACAACATAAACTAAGAGGTGGTATTCATTATTGCTTGTAGTTTGCTTGTTTCTGTGCTGTTTCAGATGTTTTCCTCAAACTTCGTCCACTTTGGAGTACATTGTCTGATTAATGGAGAGTTGGTTGAATTTTTACTTTGGTACTTTCATGATTGATTCAGAGCAGAACTAGTAAGATCAAAATGTATATTAAAGAAACAGTTATAAAATTTGAAATAAAACATCTTTAAAAGGCTTAAAAAACTATACTCCTTTTCATTATTATTGGCGTTTCCACACAGAAATCATGAATTATGCATATTGGGTTGCTTCTTGTAGCCTCCTCACAAACTTAAAATGATTGTCAGAATTGCATAGGAAAAGATTTCAAATCTGATTCTTTGACCTCATTTATATGATTCTCCTTGTACAGTTTAATTGGCGTTAAGGAGTTGTTTCCAAATTATATTGGTGTCAAGCTAGAATCAAATAATCACGGTTTAAAGACCACACACACCACTCTTACCCACACAACATCACTGGCTTTCATAAACTTAAAAGGTACAAGTGGCGAGCAGCAATGTCTTATCTGCAGGTTCGAGGAAACAGATTTTATTCCATTGCCACTGGTGCACCTCTATACCTGCATATACAAACAATGTTTTTGTCTCGAAGTAGTATATATTATAACTAGCTAAAATGTATTTCCTAATATTTTTTCTCTTACGGAAGCTGCATGATATGAACTAATTTCTGATCTCTACTTGGAGAATACCTAAGTAACTGTCAATTTACTGTTTAGTTGTCATCCCCCACCACGTAAACTCCTTATTAAAACAATAATAATAACAGCAAGAGCAGTGGCCAAGAGATTTAAATTTAGGCAGTGAAGAGGAGCCTTGAGAAAGCCTGTAGTAGTTTTGAAAAATGTTCTATCTAGAGTGACAAAAGTGAGAACTGTTTAGAAGCTACCATCCAGGGGAGGAATGCTGTATATCCTCTAGAATCTCTGTTGGCTTTCACATACTGCTTGGAAAAAGTTAGCATCAGTTTTGGGGAAGTATATTCCCTCATGCGTTGTGATGCATTTCTGCAAAGCAAACTTACTATCAAGCAGAACAAGTTTTCCTCTGGTTCCGCATCTGTTTCTGCTCAGTCAAGGTGCATCTGGGAATATATTTCCCCTTGCAGCAGCAGGTGGCGTTGAATAGCTCGTGTTATTCTCACACTTATAATCATTTTGTCTTACATGTAGTAAAAACTTCTCTCCCAAAAGAGATAATCCGCAAGAGAAATTCGACAAGTTTTTATAGATGTAGCAGATTTTCTACATGACAAAAGTAGGGGTCACATTCTTCCAACTTTAACCACACTGAGAAATAAAACTATAAATAATGTATTTAAGGAACAGCACAAACAGGTGTGATAGAGTAATATCTTAATTACTTTTTATTTTTCTATCCACAAAAATCTCTTGAAGCACCACAGAGTTCATGTTGTGATAAGGTCATGTTATCATGTACCAGCACGCAGGCACTCTGTAGCAAGTTCACAAACCTGAGTTAGTTTTGTGGCATTCTTTGCACACCCTACCTCCGTAGAGCAAAGGAACTGATTCTCCTCCCAAATACATTATCAGTGTGTCTTCACTGAATATAGAGCAGTGTTGCAGATTTACACTGTGGTAAGTGAGAACAGAATGAGAATTAGCATCTTCTGAACTTCTTTCGGACCCTATTTCTAAAGATTAAGGAGCATTGCAGAAGCAGTTCAAAACAGACCTCCAAATGACTTCTTAAATTTATTTTTAAAATATGACACACACGTAAAACAAAATATTTTTTAGCTGCACACAGGTAAAATTTAAGAACAGAAATCTTTTACAAGCAAATAACTATACATCAGTCTGTAGTTAGTCTTAGCACTGATTATGAGTATTTAAGAAATCCATCCATCTTTCTTTCATCAACAGTCAGAGTTTTCCATTTGCATATCTAATAATTTATGGCATGTCCTGACCCCAAGCAGTAATTGAACCAATAGATCTTCAGCCTAGATTTACTCCAGTCTGGCTGCCACAGTAATGTAACTCTGCAGGAGTTTTGGATTACTCCAAATGCCATCTCCTCTTCTGAGAGGTTGACAATCACAGGCAAAATTTAACCTCCCAAATGTCAAGACAAAAACTCCATTGCCTAATTTAGACTACCTAACTCTCCTTTTGGAATAGTTCAGATAAAAACAGGGGGGCACCATGATTACTCCCAACGTTACCCCTGGAAGACTGTCTTTAATGTAAGACTCTGTAATGATAAATGAATGTCCTAAGAGTTTAAAACCATGTAAGAGCCTAAATCTTAGAGTGAAAGGGAAAAATCTATATACCAGAGCTCATAACTAGTAATGTACAAATTAAAAAGAAAAAAAGAGAAACTGTTATATTAGAGAGGAATCTCGTGATCAGGGACAGACTGACAAGAATTGAGCTGAGAGGAGATTTGGAAGGGGGAGATGGGGTGCTTTTCTGACTTGAGCAAGCCATGGCACAGGGCAAAAATACCCAGCCAAGTGCCTGTGTTTCTTCTTCTCAAAATGTGGTTTAGAGGCCAATTTCAAGGCAGCATTATATGCTTCAGTAAAGCGTTCTCAAAAGCTTTGAACAAGAAAAATAACAGCAAACACACAGCTCTGCACTGTTGCAGTCTCTTTGCTGAATACTAACTATACAGAAAATGCAGCCATGGAAGTTGTGGATTTACAGCAGGTATTGCTTGGGAAACTCCCTCTGCTATTCAGCCACTTCTGCCTGCAGGTGAAGGAGCAGGTGTGGAGACTGGTCACACTGCTGCTGCTTCCAAATCATATTCCAGATATGATGAAAAGGCGCTGGGTTTGAAATTTTATAACAACTCTCATCAGTTGGCTATTTTGCTTTCCTGGAAAGGAGCTCAATTGAATAAGCTCTGGCAGACACACAGAGCTATGCTGTTGCCACTGACACAAGTCCCAAAATAACACATACAGGCTGTGAGAAAATGCTACTGTCTCACAACTGTGGAGGAAAAAAAAGAGCAGCAAAGGTACAAACAAGGAAAATCTGACCCAGTCCCCAATTAATGGCATAAAAAGTATTTATCTATTGATGATTAAGTGCTGCCATTGTTCCTTGGCAGCTAAGTTCAATGATGATAGGCATCTTGGAAAACAGGTAGATAGACAGAAAGATAGATATGCTCAGCTACTTCAACCATCCATAATATCCCATGTGCTGCCATCACTGCTTTAGCCTGACCAATTGCCTCAGTAACATGCTCCATCTTGTCCGATCAATATTAGCACTTCAGTAACTCTTTGCAGAGTTACAGCTGTCTGCTAGCACAGGAAGAACCTCATCTTGCCTTATTGTATGGAAAGACAGTCATACGGAAGAAGAAACGTCATTATCTATTTAAATACTTTCATTTAATTGAATTCATCGACTTGTTTTTGGTTCTGATACCTTTTTTGTACCTGTTATGCAAATACTTTAGAGCAAAAAGAAAAAATTGAAGTATCAGAAAACGAATGAACATTGAAGAGTTTAACAGGAAATCTGGGTTTGGTGCCCAGCCTCCTGTCCAAGCAATTACTGTGTGCCTCAGTTCTGTAGATTTAAAATGGGATTAATGATACCATTAAATCACCTGTTGTAAGACTAAGGATATTAATGTGATTAGCAGAACTATATAAAAACAAGATCCAGAGGCAGAATTGCTGCTGTTTCCTCCCAAGCTTAGGAACTGACTGAGATACTGAAGGGTGATATGATCAGTAGTGCAGGATCAAAAGGAGGGGAAGGCAGTCCATGTGCAGTATGGGAATAACAGCACTGGAAGAAAAACGTCCCTGGCTTTACCACCCAAAATCTCTCATTAACTGGCAAAAGGAGGACAGAGTAGAACAAAACGTTCTTTATCCCACCCAGATGCTGCTGAAAGAGTGGGTGTTCCTGGTGAGTGTCCGGGAAAACAGCAGATACCAGTGAGACACAGAAATTGCGACATCTCCCTTGGCACCTGGAGGACATACAGAATGGTGGGAAGTTTCCTGTGTTATCTGTGTGATCGCTGAAAGTTCTCCTTACTGTAATGCACAGAGCAATAGGGGATAAATCCTGTTCTGTTAAAGAGAAATGCAGCTTAGCTGAAATGATCTGAAAAAATGTAAGAACGAAAATATCCCTTCCCTATGAACTCTTAATGTCCCATGTTTCTGGCTCCTCTGTCAACATTAGCCAGTCACAATTTCTGTCCTTGTGTCATTTTTTTTTTTTTTTTTCCTGACAGGTTCCTTCAACCATGCTTCTTTTCCAGATCAGAGATGAAAGGTACGGGTGGAGAGTCAACTGCCTAATTGTCATAAGGCTAAATGTTTGTTCACTTGTTTAAGATGCAATAAGTCCTGGAGTGCTCTCTGCTTACACAAGAGAATTTCAGCATAGAGGCATGCTCCAGAAAGGTATTTGTGTAGAAAAGGGAAAAATTCTGCAAGTCAGTGTAATCTCTGTTACTCTAGGAATTACTGAGAGTGTAATGTGGTGTGGTTTGTTGGGTTTTTTTCCCTTTAATGAAGCAGTGGCTTATGGGAAAGATTAAGGGCTATAAAATCTGCATCCTAATAGAGTCAGAACCTCAATATCAAATGTCAGAAGCTCTGAAGGTAGAGGCTTTTCAGTTGGTATTTTAAGTTGTTGCTGAGAAAACTTTTCATTTAAATCAACAAAATGGGTTTGATCCTTAAGGCTTTTCCAGACTAGGACAGCAGTCACATGATGGGGTCAAAATCCCACCGTGTTCTTCAGGACAAATGCCTCTTACTGAGATGGAGGAGTAAAGGCAAGGGTGCTGAGAGCTTACTTGCTCATTAACAACTCTGAATTTTGCTCTATAGAGGGAGCATATTGCAGAATCTGCACCCCAGCTCAGGTTTTATCATGGTGAGGACAGCACAGCACAACAGATGAGGCTACTGCAAGAGGTGGCAGAAGAAAACCTGCCTTTAGAAGGAGGATAAAATGTAAAGAAGCTCATGTAAGAAGGACATTCTTTTTGGGTTGAAAGTTAGTTTACCTTTTTTCATCCTGTTTTTTCAGGTTAAAGTCACTAAATGAAAACCATTTGTATCTGGTGGGCAGTTATTCTCCAAAGTTGACTGACAGAGGAACCCATTTATGAAAAAGGAAACAATAGAAGTACAGCATCATGACAGCAGCAGAAACCAACTCACTGGAGATGGCAGATGGACAGAACACTAGTAGTTATTTGTTAATATTTAGTCATTCTCAATAATAGCTGCCCCAGTGTGGGGAGGAGCTGGAGAATACCTATGAATTCTCTTGTGAACTGTGGTTAGCTCAACAGAGGCCTCTGCTGAGCAAATAGGAACTACCTGAGACAAGCTCAAAAACAGGCCAAGCATCTCACCTTTATATACCCTTATAAGGACCATATAGTACTCTTCTTACAGGCAATGTTGTGAGGAAAGAAAATTCCAAAGGGACAGATAAGTGTGAATAGATCTGTCTTATTTATAATGAAAAAAAATTCAAGACCGGTGCCTTATGAAATAAGAATGTTCACACATGGTTTGCAATTAGAGAGCGTGTTATATATTTTGCCATAATTTTGTTTATTAAAGGTTCAAAAGTCATTTGAGCAATTGTACCAGAGAGACTGTGATTTGCCATAAGATTTAAAGTATACCTTTAGATCATTTCAAACTGTTTTCCATCTTCGTTTAACTGAATTTGCCATGCTGAAACGGAATCAAACCATTGATTTATCAGAAGTGCTTTATTCTTCACTCTAGATCTGTGCAGATCTAAACTATAAACCAGGAAAGCAGTAAAAAGCTGCATTTGTAAATATTTTAGAGAAGACTGCTGTTCTGTGGAGCTTTATGCTGTTTTCTCTGGTGCTATTGAGTGCTTTGTAGAAGCTCATTTGGGAAATGTATTCTTTGATTTTGCTAATCAATTGATCAACATTTGAAGCTTTGCTCAGACACACAGTTATTGTGAAGAGCAGTACTTTCAAATATCCATTTGATTGTGTTTGTGATGCTTGCTTTATTCGAGACTGCTCCAGGCAAATTAAAATGTACTGCTATATAATAAGTATGGGAAGGTTAGCATTCACACTTTAGGGATAAAACATTTTGACAGTTCTATTCTACATTTGCATTTAAAAATTGTAATGCTTTTAATTAGACCCTATGTTTATCATAGGATCTCTTGTAGGCATTACTACTGTGAGATTGTTACCTTTCAGGATTTGTTCTGGACCGCTTGTCTGTGGGGAAGCACAAAAGCCTGCTGGTTCCACATACGTTTCGTTTTCTGGTCCACGGTATGTCTCATTTTCTTTAATTTCTCATGGGGCTCCACCTGTACCACTACCGCTGAGTTGTTTGCGTTTGTTGCTGAGATTTTTTAATGTGCAGAGTTAAGGAGGTAGATATGCATAGTTCTCTCTTACATGCTTGGTATATTATTCCACTGGTCTTCAAATTCTCAATTTTTGGTGCACAGTAGAATCCCCAAGGGAACAGAGGCAGACGTTGTCTGGAGAGAGACAAGAGATACTGCCATGATACCCATTATCTTTTTAGCCAGTGGAGAGGTGATGCTTAAACACCACATACACACAGACAATGGTCAACATTCTGAGCTCATGAAAACAATCACTGACACAGGCTGATGTCTGAAGGACTGGTCACTAAAACTGTCCATATTATTTGCTCCCTTTTTATTTTTTCCTTCATCTTTCTGTATTAGTAACGTTCAAGAGGGATTCAAGTAACCTGATGTAACATCTGCAACATTGCTATCACCAAGAAAACATTCATTGAGGTAATAAAGGAAATGTACACTGTCTCAAGAGGCTTGTGTGTAAATTAGACCAAGCGATAAAAAAAAACCCCAAAATCTAACAAACAAACTGGGTAGATACTTCAGACTTTTCAGAAGAGCAGAAAGAAGCAAAAAAACATTGTAGGTTTTACCAGGAAAATGTATTTGAGCTGAAATAAGCTCTTCTTCCTGATAGTTTAGCCAGTCCCTAGAGACTTTGTGTAACTATTATTAGATTTATCTTGGGAAGGATATGGACTTAGGTGTTACCAGAAATCTTGTGCAGTGAATTCTCTGGGAACTCCTTCCTGCAGTAGGCCCCATTACTCTGGCTCCAAAGCCCAGGAAACTCAAACACCCTCATAGACTGCTGTGAGCTGCTCTTTTCCATACCTTCCTTCACTTTTGGGAGCTGTTTCTTCTGACTCAGCAATAAATAGCAGAGAAGGGAAGTCCTCTGGGAATTCAGATATATGATATGTACAAAGTCATGCTTTCTGATAGTGAAGGGGACCACAAGTAAATCCTCCCTGTGCACCCAGACTGGATCTTGCATTGAAAAACATCAAAATCTGAATTATACAGAGGCTATGCAGCACTATGGGTAAGTACATTGGCCTTTCATGTCTTATTATGTTGTTAATTAGTTAATGTTTGTAAAGCACTTTGAAGATGAAAAGCCCTATATAAGTTCTAAGTGTTATTATCTCTAGAGACCTGAGTTCAATTCAAAGGTGCTTAATTACATATGCCATAAATTAGACTTAATGAGTTGTGGAATCATATGCTTTATGTGATGCATGCAGGTTTCCCAGCTAGATCGAGGCCTTATGGTCTGCTGCAGTACTTCTTTAGATATTCAGAGCTGTTAAGAAAAATTACACAAAAATAGAGCAGATAATTTCTAAAAAGAATTGGATTGCATTTCAGTACTATTTAGGACTTGGTGAAGCAAATTACCAGGAGCTTTGCTCTGCTGTATGTAGGGATTTTCCAGTAACCAACTTCCAATTGCTGAAGGTAACATTATTGGTTTTAAATTGTGGTATAGATGTAATTCTAATTCTTACTTCTGTTCCATATTTCGGCTTAGCAGAAGGGATCTGAGAGGTATTAGTATGACTGCTGTCCTTCCAGTAATGCCCTGAAATGTCCCATCAGGGCTGGGGACCTCCTGGTGTTGGGTTATGTTCACAAGCATAAGAAAAGAAGTTCCCATCTCTAGAGATACTATCATATAATTTACAACAAGCCATTACAAGTGGGTAACGTGCAAAAAGGGGAAGTAACGGTTATAGGAAAATGTGGTTTCATTGGCTTTGCAGAGCTGAGAGTTTCCATGTTATGTAACTTTTACATTTTGTGGCCAGAAAGCTACAGAATTTGCCCCGCTCAAGCCCAGGCACCAGGGCGGCTGTCTGGCAGTGAGTGCAGACAGCTTCTCCTGGTTGTTCCTCAACCAGCAGAGTTCAGAGACACAGAAAACCGGCAGGATTGTTCACCTGTCCTAAAGTGGCTCCCATGTGTTCCCGCAGCAGAGTATCTCCATTTTACCTTGGGCCTTTCACAGGCCTATGGAGAGAGGCAGGATTTATCCTGCGTATAAATATGTTAGAAGTGATTGTGTTCATTAGTACAACCTAAGTAGATTGGAAAAACTAATTAATAGCAATTTACTATAAGTGTCTCTAACAGACTTACTTGAAAGTATTTATCCTGAAGTGAAAGTCATTTGATTTCGTTAATGTTTATTGTAAGCATATGCAGACTATCTTCCAGGGCAAAATGTATTTCTGAGTACTCCAGACAATTGAAACTAGTGAGCCCACTGTCTGGAGAAAGCATCTGTAACCGCAGCCAAAAGAGGAACGAGATTTCTGACATTCTTTCAAGACGTGTTTGAAGCATGGGTTCCCATCACTTTCAGAGTGACTTGCAGGCCATTTTCTTTATATAGATTTAGACAAGTCAATGTGGTCCTAGATTCATCTTGATAAATGCCTTTGTGATTTCTCCCTCGTCCATTTTCTCCTGTTTTATTTTATTGCTTATGTCGAATAGGAGGATGTTCTCAAGAAACTTCAGATGGGACGAAGCATAGTTTTGGACTGGTTTTATTACTTGCATTTCTGTATTCCTGAGAAATGGATCTAGCTTAATTACCGGGGTGCATGTTCTTCAAAAACAAGATATAGTTTTGCCGAATACTTTTCATATACTCTAATAAATAGGAACTTCCCATGAATGCTGATTTGAGCTCCAGGCTGCGGTTAAACGTTTTAATAGTGTAGCAAACTTATCAACAAACCTTTCCTTCCCCACCCTACCCCCTTCCCTTTTTACAATGAACAGATTTTTATCCGACTGGCTCGTGACTTGGGGATTTTTACAAGCAAGTTTGGGAACTTGTCAAATATTTTTAAATTTAAGTCTGAAAACAAACAAAACATTTTTAAAAAATGGTATTTTATACAGCGTGTATCAACTGGGTAAAATTTTGACTTGCTGAAGTACATACAGGATTCTATTCTCTGACCTAACTATTACTACTTAACTAGAAGTTACCAGTCTGATTCCTTTTTTTAATACTCCGAGACACCATATATACTAGCATAACTCCATTGAAGTACCAAATCAATGGAGCTGTAAGACCCTCTTAATTTCTGAACTTTTCCTCCTCTGTTTCCAAGATGTTAGTGACTGACATACTCTAGCAGTGATATCACTATTGCTCAAGCATCAGTGAAGAAGCTATCCAAGCAAATGAGAAAGTTGTAAGCTCTAGCAGCTGCAGTGAACTGCCTGTTACAGAGACATCAGGCAGGAGGAACAACTGTGCAACACTGTGAAAGTGCTTTTTTACAGCCAGGCCTCCAACTCTGACCAGGTGTGCTAATGGCTGATGAGGGTGCTCTTTGAGAAAGCAAGTCATGGGTTACAAGAAGCATTAAATGTGTGTGGAGAAACATCTTGGTGAGTTAATAATAAAGAACTCTGGTCGCTTGGTGGTTGTGTTCGGTGACCCAGTTAGGAGTTTTACAAAAACAGTCACCATCCTTTTGACTTGTGACTTCCCAAGTAATTTTCCTGTTTTAAGACCCTAATTTAACAAAGCAGTGATCTCTCTCACTGAAAGTCTTTGACCGTGGAAGCACTGCTCATGAGGTCTGGAAGACTTCTGGATCATTATTGCCTCCAGCTTCCTCTCCCTATCTGCGAGTGAAAGGTTATCACAGGTCAGCTGCAGAACGGAAAGTGTGGCAGTAAATTGTGAGGCAAGCTCAGACTTCATATTGATGTGTCTGATTTTTATATCAGAGTGGATGAAGAGCATCCGTCCCTTCTGACAGAACATGGTGCAGATATATGTGAATCATCATAAACTCGTTGATAGCTGTTGTTTATTTCAGTGGACCTGTGGATTTTGTTTCAGCAGACCTGAAAACTTTACTGGTGATCTGCTGCATGATTCTTGAATTTCTTTCTCTCTACAGTCAAGATGTGGTACAGAAAGGAACAAAATCACACGCAAAAGGCAAAAAAAAAGATTGGTTGGTTGGTTGATTGAACTGTTGGTCTTAGCAGGGGAAGGGTGAGAAGCACAAAGGGCCTTCAAAATTCTAGTATCACTGGTATGATATGGTTTAAATTTTAAACGCATGTAAAGCTTTTTAAAATCATACAAATTAATTTCTATTGTTCGGTATTACTGTAATACCTGTTACAGTGCCGAGAGGAACAGCTTAATGCGAAAGCATTAAGAATGAGGTTCATAGATATTCAATTCCATAATTACTATTCCCTAATAGTAATTATGACACCAAATATTTTAGTCTCTTGCACAGACCTGTTTTCACCTACTTATTCCTTCAGCAAGCAGCTCTGTCCTCTGTGGTTGAACAAGAGCATGCCTCAGTTTAACTCTCAGTCCAGTAAAGCATTTCTATTTTGAATGTAACTTAAGCTTAAGTTTAGGCATGTCTCTAAGTCCATTGTATTTGATGACTGAGATTAATAAGCCTGGCGTTAACAACAGGCTGAAGTGTTGTTCCGAACCAGGGTTTGATTTGGCAATATGTAACAAAGTACATGTGCACACCAACACTTCTATTCTTTTAAAGTTTCCTCAGGAAATAGGCAATGAAATTATTTCATGAGTATTAATCAGGAAATCTGCTTTATTATATCTAAATGTTTACAGTTAAGCCTCAACTTAGATCTGCACTAGGTGTTGATTGAAATCTTGACTTAAGTAAGAGCACAGTCCATGACTATATGCATCTGGCAAGAGAGATTTATTAACTGAGGTGGTCAAGTCACATTGTTGCCTGACAAAGGGTATCAGAAAGTTTTTAGGCTTAAAAATGAACAACTCCGTAAAGCTGGAGTTTGTAATGGAAGCATCATCACACCACCTAATGGGTGTTATTCGTTCACCCCATTAGAGTAATTATTTCTAATTGTTATTATTGTAGCATATGTCCAGCACTTAAACAGAGCATATTACTGGGAAAAGCTGGATTATTCATCAAGAGAAACTGAGTTGAAAATGCCAAATCAGGCAGGCAGATGGAATTATCTCATGTGGCATTCATTCTTAAAAGAATTTATGTTTTTTTCTCTCACTTCCTCATACACGCAAACAAGGAAGCAAACGAACACTATCTCCCAGTTTCACAAGAAGAGAGTAAGAAGACAGAAATACCATAACCACTGAAAGACAGCTTGAATATAGAAACACTTTGGTGGACCCAATCTTTAAGAGTGCATTCCGTTTCCCTGACAGCGAGAGGTACTTCTGACCTACCGAGACACGCTCCTGTGAGCTCTGACCCAGTGACACTGAGAAAGGTAGAAATAGCCCTTCAGCCATCTATGAGCAAAGATCAAATCCACAGAGAATTTCAACCACTGTATGTACCACTCCTCTAGTAGAAAAAAATAAGGGTATAAACGGAAAATCTATCACCATTGTTTTTTCAGATACCACAAATCCTGCAGAGTTGTTTTGGATTAAGAGGGAGGAAAAGGATGGGACTTTTGTCTACATGTCAGGTAGATTGTTCTATCTCCTTCCATTAAAATAGTCATAATTAATGAGGAATCTGATTCTAAAATTGTTCTTAAAAATAAATCACATCCGCTGTATATTTTCATTTATGATTTCCCTTGCATTGATAATGTGATTCATGCTGATGTGATTTAAGAGTCAGAATTAAAAAAATTCAAACCCTGCAATTGTTTCATCTAGTTTCCTGAGAGGAACCTGAGGTCCTTTGAAACTTTGCTAAGAATTACCCAAGATTATGAAAAAATGCTCTCTTGTTTTTGCACTAATTTGCTTACAGTTGTCTTTGTAATATCCTTAAAAAAAATCGATGTTACACCCATCTGCATGCACTTAAGCTCAGTCTGCTAAAATGTTGTAATGCTTGAGCTCATGATTTGTTGTAGCTTGAGCTACAACATTTGTTTGCCCTCACAATACAAAAGGAAATAAAATGAAGGGTTCAGAATGGACTAACTGTTGCAAATCAAGACTTCAAGATCTCTGTTAAACTACTTTTTATTCAGTATCTTTTGTTACAAGAAGAGGCACTTATCACTGATAAAGATATCTGGGAGCAAAACCATAACACTGAATGTTCGTATTATGATGATGATGAAGCAGCATTATCGTCTTCCCAGTGCCACTAAAGTGAAAGTTTCCATTTACATCAATTTTTTAAAATCAGGGGGTTTAGGTCTTGTTTGACAAAGATCTCAAACAGATAAGTTAAGCCTATTAGCCTGAATGTGACAGTTAATATGCTGATCTTAAGAATGTGCCTAAAGTCAAGAGCTCTCGGCGAGGCATTTTGACTCATTAAAGGGGAAATAAATGTCAAAGTGAAGAAGATAAAATTGTAATACAAAATGTATTAATATAATAAAGCATACTGAAGATATTGTCTCTTTCTGTTATTTGTTAGTAAAGGGGATGGTATGCATTTCTGTAATGGATAAAAAGGTTATCTATAAGAAAATATTCTGTTCACTGTCTTACACTGAAAGCATTTTATATAAAACAGACAGAAAGTTGCTCATTCATTGTTTTAATACCTAAGATCAGTGTCCACTGAATGGTAATTCATGTAGACCTATGATCTGACATCATATGCCCAAGCAACTTGTGGGAAATAATGGAAAGAGCTTTTTAAAGGCTGCAGAGAGGTGACAGCCTGGAAAAAGCTAATTAAAGTATGTTTAAAAAATGGTGTTTCTTAAGATCTTTCATTAAAAAACAAGCTCAATGTAAAATAAAATAGATTAAGAGCATGCTGATGTCACTGCAGCAGCAGTAGTCCAAGTGCAGATTGTATATGCTTGATTAAGTGATTCAGATATCTTGATTTGGTTTGGCAAATGAAAACCTTGTCTTACTATAAGTCATTTTTACCATCTGGATTTGCATATACATATGATATCTGTTATATTAATTATATCTATTTTCACAGGTATAGACAGACATATCGCAGAGTTGTGGCACCCATTAGTAGATCAAGCAAGCCCATGCAGCTGTGTTTTGATCAGTGGAAAGGTTTCCTGGCATCCGAGAACTGAAATCACCTTTTGGGTATGACAAGTGCATCGAAGTATCCAGCAAGTGAAAATCAAGGGTTTCTGTAAGGAAGGAGTAAGAACACCTACCACAAAAAATTAATAGTAAAATAACCTTTAATAATCGCAACAATGCAAACTCAATTGTATGTATGCTCTCAGCTGGCATTTAGCCATCCATCATTTGCTAGCTGATAAAGCTGATTTGTGCGCTTCCCTCCCGCCCCTGTTTCCCGGAGCTGTTGGCCTCTTTTCACCACTCCTTTCCCATAGGCACGTACAACTGGGACCCAAACACTCTTTTGTCTCTTCCTCTGGAACACTGCTTTTTATCACATGGGGAAAGGGGGAGTTTTGTGAGCAGCTTGCTTTCTTCTTCATTGTTGAATGCCACTTATAAACTCTGTCGATAGACACTTGGAAGGTGTCTAAAATGCTAGACAAGTAAACAGGTATAATTCAGAGGAAAACTGACCCTGATTGAATAGGGTCAAAATGCTTTAACCACCTCTTTCATTTGAAACTCCTCATTTACAGACTCACACTTCTTTAATTGTAGCTTAGGGTTGACATAAATATACGTGGGATCTGTGTTAGTCTTAAAGATAAGAAGTTCAGCTAGATTTAGTGAATTACAGGACTAATCAAACTCCTTGTGAAGAGCACACAACAATTTCTCCCCTCAAAAAGCTGTTACACCAAAATTGTACATTTATTTTCAGAAATCCGGTTTGGGTATTCCCCAGGTATTAGCATCTAGCAGATGAGTTAAAGCTCCAACTTACTAATTCCCAGGTCTAATTGTATATGTTAATTAAGCTCCTGAGGAAACACAAAAAGTACTGACCTCTAAATTAGGTGTCTAAGAATTTAAAGTTTCGTCTTGGGGTTTAGAAATTTAAGGCTGTTCTTAGAAACATCTAAAGGCTGTAAGCCACCAAAGGCTTTTGAACAAAATTCTTGTGATCATTTCCAGACTTGGTCAGTACAGATACTTCTTGAGCTTTCTGGTGCTGTCTGTTATCTCAGGCCATTTTTGTTGAGTACCCTAAGAATGGAGATTTACCACAATATTTGATGAAGTTTTATACAGACTGTGTCCCAAGCATTTATTTGCTACATTATGCACCTCTTTTAAGCAAATGTTGTTTGTTGTTATGGAAACCCATTCTAACGAGAGCTCTTTGACCCATGAAAATGTTAGCCAATCAACAAAGTTTGAAGCTTTCAAGTAATTCTCAGTACTTTTTTTTGAAAACTCAGAACGTTTTCATATTCTTTAAACAGCATCTTTTGCATTGTCCAAAACCACAGATGGCACAGGCATGACTCTCTTTCTTATCACTAAGGATGATTTATATCACACCAGCAGTAAAAAGGGACCTGCAAAAAGTGGAGATGTAATTAGAAGCACTTTAATATCCTTTTACACTACTGGAGTAGCAGAGAGGAATCTTAAACCTGTGTCCTTATCCCTTCTGTTTCTTTGCTGTGAAGTGCTTCAGCTAGGACTGATGTGGATTGGGAACTGGGTATTCCCTCTCTCTGGTTCTGAACTGCTGATGTCTGGCTACACCAACACACTCAGCGCTTCTTCACATTTATCTTAGGTTAGCACATTCCTTTATTTAACTGCCTCTGATCTGACTATATCTGATCATTCCTTCATCTCATTTTCACTTAACCTTTTGCCCTCTACACAGACTAAGCATCCTATCAGATACCTCCCAAGGGACCTTCCCCCACCCCCACCGCCCCCTTCCTCCACTCTTTCTGCAATTTAGGTGCTTTATGCCACTCCTGGTAATTTACCTGATTACATGGAAGGAGCTGTAGATCTTTTTATAATTGCTGTTTTACTTAAAACATTGATTCTTTAGCTCCTCTCTGCTTTCAGGTCATCACACCTCACTGGAGCTTTCTCTGGTTTACTGAGCAACTCAGACACCATAGAGAGAATCAGAGGATGGGGCTCGTTGTACGTTCTTATATTTGAAAGCTGCTCCATAGCATCCGCAAGAGGATTCTTGGCACCTGCCTAGTTAAACTGGATGTCCAATGTTATCTCTCCAGGCAAGTAAGATTCTGGCAGTCACTGTAGTCCTATTTCACCTGTTCTCAGTCTTTTTGACACAAACACATTAATTCTCCCAAGCTCCTTTGGCAGCTGTAAGAAGTTCTCTCTTTTTTTTAATATGATTGATAATATTGAATATTTCTTTTAACCTTTTACTGCCATTCCTGGGCTATGTGATAGTTTCTCTATTTGGATGTTAATCTCTAGCATGCAGTAGCACATCTTCCAATCACCTACTCATTATGGAGCTCATTTTTAAAATGCTGCTGTTTAATTTATGACTGCCTACGAAGCTCCGCCTAGCACTAGTCCTACAACATATAATGTCATTCTCCCAACACTCCCACTGTCAAAGGTCACATAAAGAAAACCATTGCTTTATACAGAAACTCCTTCTAGTTTAACACAGAAGGAATGGCAGCCCTTGGGCAAAATTTGACTCTACAGTTTCATACGATGCACTGGAAAGAAACACGTTCTGGAAAGGGTGCCAATAATGCAGGTTCTCTGGTTCAATGCAGGAAATGACCCAACTGAAATGTACTGGCAAAAAATGTCATCCTTTTCTTCACTTCCAGTTTCTCAGGGAAAAAAAAAAAGATTGTCTGAGGAGACACAAATACATAAAAACAAAAAGACCTCCCAGGCTGACTTGAAATATGTTCAAACTACACATCCACTCCCTGCTCCCTAGAACCCAGTAAATATTTCTTTGGCCCCAGAAAGTATTTTAGTCTGAACCCAGGAAACCTCAGATTGACCTTGGAAATAAGATTCCTCATTTTCAAAGTAAATGTCCCAGCCACATTACTGGAGGAGTTGCACTTTTCTGATTGAAACATATAAAACTTGTCTCTTTTGGCAAATGGGGTAGATTATACTGTGGGGAACTGGTTGTTTTCCCAATTAAGTGACCGTAGGCACTTTCAAACTCTTTTTCTCAACTTTTATACCCCAGTACAACGCTGGTGGCAAGGTTAAAATATCTGTTTTAGGCCATTATGGGTAGGGTTAAGCCCATGTAAAGCAGTAAAGCCTATCTCAATGGAGATACACTGACTTACCTTGCTGAGCATCTGGCGCATGTTTCTGCAGAGATTTTGTTCTGTCTTCTCTTCAGGTTGTATTGGATGGTTTAACAGCATTTGATGCTATAGTGTCCTTTTAGCTTACCTTGAATCCCATTTGAGATTTTAGACTGCATATATCCAGATTTGATTAGCTTTGTCAATTTGTTTTCTTCTGATGTTTTTTCCCTCTGCCAGCTGCGTTAACTCTTCTTTCACCCAAGACAAGATCTCACTCCCTGATGGGATATAATGAAAATGCGCTTTTGAAACAGTCTTTGACATCATCTTCTGACAACGTCTGACTCATATTCAGGTATAAATTTCCCAGGTCTGGTTATCAGTTCTTTGTAGAAAAGTATAAGCGCATGGAACGTAAGGACAAGAAAGGTCTCAAATTCCTCTTCTGATGACTATCATGGTTGATGTCTATCAACTGATGCTGAAAGTCATTGTGACCACAGCCTTCCTTTTAATATCGTAGCTGCTTTCAGGACCTCAGACATAACTGCCTTTTGTCCAAGAGTCTTGTTTAAAACTGACCAAAACAATAAAGATGGACACTTTGATTGGCATCTGCCATATTCATTGAATTAAACTTGGCTTTAATTCTAACAAAAAAGCAAATGCAGTATTGGTTGTTAAATAAAATAAGGTGATGCTTTTTCTAAATAAGCCTTTTAGGTTTTGCTTCAGCTTGAGTTTCTCACTTGAGGCCAACCAGAAGTGTTGAAACGCTGTCAGCTAGTATTTCACAGAGGCTTCTGGTCCAGGGCACCAGTGCATCCAACTGCCCAGGATGTGGCCCTTGCACCCTTATCATGTCCTGCCGAATCCTGTGTGTGCTCAAGGTTTCACTAGGTTGCAGGTTGTAGCCACGTGGTGCAGATTTAAGAGCTCCATGGGGCTCAGGTAATATTCGTACATCTGAAAAGGACAATTCTATCCAAACAGAATGAACCTTTGAACTTTGTTAGTTTTTGATATGATGTTAAGCCTCAGATTTGTAAAACCAAAACAGAACAAAACAGAACAAAACAAAAGCTTGCTTGCTTTCATTCTGCTTTCTGATTTTACACTAAATTGTCAGCAAAGCAGACCTTTTACCTACAAACAGATGGCACACAATTCTGTGGGATTTTCCCACATTTGATGAACACACATTAAGACCATTTACATACGCATGGAAAATATTAAAATGACTACCAGGTCTGTGTAGTGTAAGACACCTGGAGCACACTGCTGCCAGCAAGCTTCTGAGGTGGGGATATTCTGGCACACAGTCACGGTTCTGGGGACTGGGCCGTTTTTGACTCAGGTTATTGCATCTTTTGACACCTAAAGACATGTTCACCTCTGACCCAGAAACATCTGCAACGTCAAACTATAAAAACGGGAATGGAAATGTAGCCCTCTTTTTTTTCCTTACTGTTATTTTTATTTTCTATTGAAAGGGGTTTTAAAAGGCCTATGAAATGTAAAATTGCTTTTTTGCCATAGTTGCAAAACTCATTTCACTTTTTATCTCAGATGCACTTGTAGCAAATTTCCAGAGTTGAAAAACTAATACAATAACCTACTTTGAGGACCACAGTCCGAAGCACTGAGCACAGCACAGCCTGCAGCTCGGTGCTTGAGGCAAAGGGGGAAACCGCCACAGTGGCCAGCCTTGTCCTTACTCCCACCATTCACCCAGACCTTTTCTCACCAGCTTATATTGCCTGCAAAGTTCTTGCATATTCTGACTTTCCTCCTTAAAGTAACACTGACTGATTTTTACTCGCCAAGCCCTACCTTTTGCTCCCTTTTGCTCCTTCTGTGCAGGATGAATTTATAAATATCTGGGCCATTACTGCTGCTCCTCTGACATGGCCCATCATCAGAATACCAGCTCTACTGTTGACTGCACAGGTGACTGTAGTTTCTTATATGAGATATCGGTATACTAGTACCAATTTAAGTCTTTCTTTCACCTTTCTTGTTATGATTTGCTCCTGCAATTTATATGCACACAGATTTTTTTTTTTTTTAACTTAATTTTGCCTACTAACTTTTGGCTGAAAAAAACCTGAGCTGGGACCTTTCTGTGTGTCAATTTGCCCTTCTGTAGAATGAAGTTGCATGGTTTGTATTAGAATGTGACTATCTTTGGATGAATGGCACTACAGAAATCCACAGAATTATTATTTTGACTTTTAGCTATGGTATAACGTAGTCAATTTTTTGTTTCGTTTAACATGAGAGGTAGTATATAGGGCAGAGCGACATACTGTGTTGGTAGATGGGGTATTGCTATGGTTGAGTTTGCCAAAATTAACACATTTCCCATTGGAAAAAAAAACTTTGGAAAAGTTTCTCTTTTCTGAGTACAGGCATTTTATGTTAGAGCCTTAGAGCTGATTCTGTCTCTCCTAAGTTATAAACCCTTATGGATGTACCATAAAGATGTCCACCTAATGCAGAAAAAAGCAGATTAATTGATCACAGTAATATATTCTTATCCACTGAATAAGAGCATTCCACACATTGTTTCTTGTTTTGTTTCTGGCTTGTAAATCTTCATTGTAGAATACAAATGAAAATGACCCAAATATGTATTATTTATGAATAGGACTCTCAGATATTATGCTTTAGATTGATTGTGTT
Source organism: Pygoscelis adeliae (assembly GCF_000699105.1). Taxonomy (NCBI): domain Eukaryota; kingdom Metazoa; phylum Chordata; class Aves; order Sphenisciformes; family Spheniscidae; genus Pygoscelis; species Pygoscelis adeliae. Next base: position 3,322,989 of record NW_008824414.1, on the reverse strand, counting down.
AGACAGGATATAACAGAAGCACAATAAGTCAATGAAAAATAAAAAGCAGCAAAAATGTTTCATGCTAAAAATGTAGTTCTAGTGACACCTCTTATATAAAGGACATTTCCACCACATTGACATTTATATTTATCATGGCTGTGTGTGTGATTTACAGTTGTCTGAGGTACTGAATATCAGGAATATCCATGCACATACACACCCCTTTTGAATGATGGTAAGTCATAGACAGCTGCATTGCCCCTTATACAGCAAGCTTTTCCTCCCCTTTTTATTTTTCTTCTCTAGCTTCAGGGAGGCAAAGGAAGCAGTAGATCAATAGGGTGTCTTGACTGAAGTTGCCTGCAGCACTTCCATTTCTCAGACTGGACACTGATGCTAACTATCAATAGCAATAAGAGGCTGTCTCAGACAGAATTAAGGCTCCTTCTTCTGCATGGCTGTCTGGTGCTTACTGATAAACATCTTGTGCACAGGATTGCAACAAATAAACCATTTCAAGTGTGCAAACTAGCCACTGTCACTCTTCCTATTGATACTTGCTCTGGGGTGAAGGGACTGATAGTTATTTTCATACAGCTGATAACACACTACATAAGGGTACAGATGGATAATAGTACAAAGGCATAATGTAATAAAGTGTGGAAAGATCATTGATGAAATTCTCTGTGCTCCTGTAGAAACCCTGAGACAACAAAAGACAAAAATACTGACTTATGTTTAAACTACTTAAGAGAAGCTACAGCTAAATTTAACTGTTTATTAACCTCTGATTTTTAGGTAATGTTAAAGATACCCCACCAAGCTATTTTTTTCAGATAGTATTCATTTTTACCACTCCTCCGGATTTGCAAATTTAGTCTGGAAATAAAAGCTAACAGGGGCTGGATGCAGCTATGGTGTAGATGGGGAGGTGTTGGGCAGCATCGTGGTCACTTGTCATTTGACCTGAGCTATACACCACACTAGTGGTTGCTAATTTTGGAAGAACTGAGCCTCTTTAGCCTCCCTCCCTGCAAAAAAATCAATTTCTCAACTGATCTGTAGCTCTGTAGTGCATTCCTTGTTTTCAGCCTGAATAAGGATGAAGAACCAGGTTCTCACCCACATGAAATCACCATTAAAATAACTTGGCCCAGATCTTTTTGGTGATAAGTCCCATTATAACTCTGCCTAAGTCAGATATCCAGTAGAGTTATGCTAATTTGCATCAAATGAAGCTCACATGCTAATCAGGGTTTATTTTTCTTTTAATTTTGCTTTAACTGACTGAGGTGGGGGAAGTGGTTCAGATGCTCTGCTGGAAAATCAACAGAGCCTTATTTCATATCCTCCCTCTGTGGAGCTCTAACTGTTTACAGGAGCAAACAACTTGGCTCTGAGACACCTCCAGCTTTATGTGAAGTGGTGCTTTTCAGATTAGGAGGCTGGTTTTCTGAGGGAAATTTCAGTGATCCATTTTGAGTTTCAGACTATCTCAAACAAAATGCTTAAATAACATTGTTTTCTTTCATAGTAATTTTTATGTTAAATCTAACAAAGGCTGATGGGTTTTATAGGATGAGATTATTCTGAAGGTAGTTGTGATGTTGCTGAATTCTTAAATTAAGATGGTTGATGAGGAAATAAACCAGAGCATCCAAGACTTCAGGGACACCAGTTATGAATAACCCTACTAAAAATACTTGCATAAGAAGACTCCTGAATAAATGTCTGTGAACTTTGGCTTTGAAAGAAGTAAAATAAAATGTTAACGGGAACTTAATATAGGGGAAAAAAAACAACTTGCGACTTGCGGATTAATCACTTACTGATAGGCATTTTCACTTTTTTTTTGTCTCTGTACCATATCCTGCAATTGGATTTGCCCACCACACAACAGCAGTATGGGGGTGGAATAGTTAATGTGTGTGAACTGCTCAGAATCACTGCTGTTATTAATTGTCCTCCAGTATAGAACATGTACATTTTACATTAATACGCTGATTAGCGAGACAGAGCACACAGTTTCTAGCTAGTGAAGCTGGAATTTCAGAAATAGCTTGGCTCTTCACTTTGATTACTTTCTGGCTAGAGAGTTGGAGTCAAACTAATTCATTCTGTAAACATTACTGGTCATTCATGTACAGTACATTGCATGAATCAGTGTAGGACAGTCAGACGGGTGCAAGTTCAAAAGTCCAGATGAAAATTACTGTTTCACTATATACAGTATAATCCCTGTACAAAGTAAGGAGGACCATATCTGTACCCTTTACCCAGGCAAAATTCCCACCTCCCAAAAATTGAAGGTTTTTCTTAAGAAAGGTGAAAAGACAAGGGTCCTAACTATTTGCTGATGAGCAATCCAGCCCCTGCACCCTAACAGTCAGCTTTCAACAAATATTTATACAGCTCAGGGATACAGCTATAGCCTCAACATTTCAGCACAAATATTAGGCCACAACCTCAGCTAGTCTAAATTGACGTAGTCCTATTGGCTTCAGTGGCATTACAGTGATTTACAATAGCTGAGGTTCTCACTCCTACTCCTTCTATTTTTTCCTCGGTGCCTCTGACACAGTATGCTCAACATACTTCTTTCAGCTGAGGAGTGGATTAATTTTAAAGGAAAAATTAAATTAAAAACCAGGCTCTTCATCCTATTAAAGTTTCTGTCCAATTTTGAGAGGGGCTTAGCAAAAAGGAAGATACGTTACAAAGGTGACCATGAGTTTTCTGTAGCAGAACAGTACTCAGCTGAGTTGGGGTGCTAAGGCAGAAAGCCATTCAAAAAAAAGTAATTGGCTCTTTTGTTAAAAAAAGATTTTTTTATATATGTATACACAGACACATACACGCACACACAAAATCTGGTTTTACTGCTCCCACTGAAGAACTCTGTTGTGTGTGTTAGCTTTAACAGCAGTTATGCAGAGATATAAGCACACAGTTGTGTATTATAATATTTGTTTCTCAATGTCACTAAGCCAGAATTCTTTAAAAAAATACGAAGTCTTAATTTTTCCCCAGTTTTTCAAGACAGGAAACATTAGTAAAGCAATTTTTTTTTCCCAATGGTAAGTGACTTGAAGCTGGAGAGAGAGAAATGGATTACATTACATATTTTCTACACAAACATAGGGATTAATTTAAATGATTCCCCTAAATCAAAATAACTAGACTTTTTGGCAGCCTTTGAAGTTTAATGAATGTTTATTCTTGCCATGAAGTGTAGGTTTTGGGACACCCTGCAGGACCACTAAAACAAGATGATCTAAAGCTATTTATATAAAATAAGCCAAAGCCGAGATGTTTGTATTAAAGTTATGAAGAAAATGCAACTATTTAAAAGTAGCTAATATTTTGTTTAACAAATTCTAAGTAAAAGTTGCTGCAGAATTGTTCCCACTGTGCTGTCGATGTCTATAGTTTAGGGCCTATACATTAACTACAGTTCTGATGATTTCAAAAGTAGACTTGATATAGAAGCGGTCTCTTCTGTAGCTTGTATGCTCTCCTAGGTCTGGTTTCCACTCTTTTAGGGACACAGAAAAACTCGTTTTACTCTTATCTTTCAGAATACATTTGGAATTCCTTTCAGATGTCTCTTATCAAAGTTGACAAGAAGTACCTATTACTTACAGACATTTCAATGCAGGTTTCCTGTAGAAGAAAATTAAATCAGGTCATGAGATGTAATAAACCAGACATAGGATTTCCAAATACATTTTATTTCTTTCATGGTTAATACTTTTTGAAGTGTACTACTGAAATGCTGCATAAATGTAAAACCTGGTTTGCCTCTGATGACTGTGATTGACTAAAACAGTAGGTAATATTCTTGGAGATACTTAGCTTCTGATAATTCAGCCACACAGACATTCTCTGATTTTTTTTTTTTCCCCTGGAGGGCCATTTTCACATGTACAAAAAAAAATAATTGAAAACTAGATATTTTTTATATCTAAAATTCACAGCATGTCTTGCTGTTAAATTGCCACCTTAGAGGCCTTTTTTAAATTTCATTGAAAATGCATATTAAATCAAAGTGATAGACACATGTAATGTAAAATGTCTGTCAACAATTAGAATCCCATTTGGAAGTTTGTAAAGCATAACAATTTAAAATGAATTTAAATTGAGAAGGAAAGTTTTTAGATTGAGAAGGAAAGTTTTAGCCTGCAGTACTGCAATTTTGTACAGAACAAATCCAGATTTTTTTGCCCTTTTCTGAGTGAAAGAGAAATAAAAGAGCCAGAGCTTCTAATGCAGTTAATACACCGTCATGTGTCAGTCAAGCAGCTTCATTCTTTCCACAATAAAGTCCAAATTAGATTGATTATTTGATTTAGAAAGATATCATAAAGCAGTAAATATGCAAATAGTATAGCCCAATGTAAAATTGTGTTGCCCTGTCATAGAATAGCCCAGGTTGGAAGGGACCTCGAGAGATCAACTGGTCCAGCCTTTCATTTTCAAGGAACTTAGAATGCATTGCAGTTGAGCCACTTGATAAATTTGTGTGCTATGTATTGAAAAGTGCAAGTGGTTTTATTGTGATAGACTAAATCCCTTTCCAGTAACATCCATGTGGTTTGAAAAAATGCTTTGAGGGAAACTACAAAATTTCCTTTGTATTCTTCTAAGAGGATGACAAGTTTTACACACAAACCTCCTGGACATCCTGAAATCATAGGATCCACAGGCAAACAGGACCACTGGAGCACTGAGGCCAAATGCCTCCAAGGCAGTTTTTGCCCTGGTCCTTGGCCATGTGGCTCCACTGCTGAAGACTTACCTACCTAAATGGGGACCAGGATTGGCAGTCAAAGGGGTGTCTTTGTCCCTCACAAGGCAGGTGCGGGACAACCAGGGCATGAGGCCCAGCCAGCACGGGTTCATGAGAGGCAGGTCCTGCTTGACCAACCTCATCTCCTTCTATGACCAGGTGACCCGCCTAGTGGACGAGGGAAAGGCTGTGGATGTGGTCTACCTGGACTTCAGCAAGGCCTTTGACACCGTCTCCCACAGCATTCTCCTCGAGAAGCTGGCGGCTCACGGCTTAGACAGGTGTACTCTGCGCTGGGTAAAAAACTGGCTGGACGGCCAGGCCCAAAGAGTTGTGGTGAATGGAGTTCAATCCAGTTGGCAGCTGGTCACGAGCGGTGTTCCCCAGGGCTCAGTTTTGGGGCCGGTTTGTTCAATATCTTTATCAAGCTCCTCCGCCAGCTCTCTCAGCACTCTCGGGTGGATCCCATCCGGCCCCATAGACTTGTGAGTATCCAGATGACGTAGCAGGTCGTTGACCGCTTCCTCTTGGATTATGGGGGGTTCATCCTGCTCGCCATCCCTGTTTTCCAGCTCAGGGCGCCGAGTACCCTGAGGGTAACTAGTCTGATTGCTAAAGACTGAGGCAAAGAAGGCATTAAGTACCTCAGCCTTTTCCTCATCCTCGGTGACAATGTTCCCCCCCGCATCCAATAAAGGATGGAGATTCTCCCTGGCTCTCTTCTTGTCATTAATGTATTTGTAAAAACTTTTTTTGTTGTCTTTAACGACAGCGGCCAGGTTGCGTTCTAGCTGGGCTTTTGCCTTTCTCATTTCCTCTCTGCACGACCTAACGAGATCCCTGTACTCTTCTTGAGTCGCCTGCCCCTTCTTCCACAAGTGATAAACTCTCCTTTTTTTCCTGAGTCCCAGCAAAAGCTCCCCGTTCAGTCAGGCCGGTCGTCTTCTCCGCCCGTTCTTCTTGCGGCGTACAGGGACAGCCTGCTCCTGCGCCTTTAAGACTTCCTTCTTGAAGATCGTCCAGCCTTCCTGGACCCCTTTGCCCTTCAGGATGGTCTCCCAAGGGACTCTCTCAACCAGCGTCCTGAACAGGCCAAAGTCCGCCCTCCGGAAGTCCATGGTAGCAATTTTGCTGCCTCCCCTCCTTACTTCACCGAGAATTGAGAATTCTACCATTTCATGGTCGCTAAGCCCCAGACGGCCTCCGACCACCACATCTCCCACCAGTCCTTCTCTGTTTGTAAACAGCAGGTCGAGCGAGGCACCTCCCCTGGTAGGCTCACTTACCAGCTGTGTCAGGAAGTTGTCTTCCACACACTCCAGGAACCTCCTAGACTGCTTCCTCTCTGCCGTGTTGTATTTCCAGCAGACGTCCGGGAAGTTGAAGTCCCTCAGGAGAACAAGGGCCAGCGATTGAGAGACTTCTGCCAGCTGCTTGTAGAACGCTTCATCCGCCTCTTCATCCTGGTTGGGTGGTCTATAACAGACTCCCAGCAGGATATCTGCCTTGTTCGCCTTCCCCCTCATCCTTACCCAGAAACACTCGACCGTATCATCATCAGAATCATTGAGCTCTATATAATCGCAACACTCCCTAACATACAGAGCCACCCCACTGCCTCTCCTTTCTCGGCTGTCCCTTCTGAAGAGTCTATAGCCATCCATTGCAGCACTCCAATCGTGAGAGTCACCCCACCAAGTTTCTGTGATGGCGACTAAGTCATATCTCTCCCGCTGCACAATGGCTTCCAGCTCCTCCTGTTTGCCACCCATGCTGCATGCATTGGTGTAGATGCACTTGAGCTGGGCTATCGATTTTGCCCCCAGCATTGGCATGCCACCCCTAGGCTCATCTCTAGTGAGCCTGGTTTTATCCCCTTCCTCCTTTGAACCTAGTTTGATCATTCAAAGAAGGGAACTGATCTCTCTTCCACCCTAGAAAAGAGTGTATATCCCACGTAAAAAGGGCTTTTCATACACCAGTTGGAAAGGGACCTATAAAAAGATTGTATTTAGAAACACTGGAAAGGTCTGTGCTGCTTTACCGATAGCTAGACAAATTCAGTCATGTGCCTGAGCTACAAAGTTTGTGCTGACACCTGGATTTCCCCAAAGTCTTGGGCCTAGCAAAATTTGGGGTAAGATTAGGGTTTATTGCTAGTATTTTATGAATACAATGTAAACATCTGCAATATGCTGTGTCATAAAATGAAAGTATTTTCAATTAATTTCAAAATTTGTAGCATATATTTATTTTTCATTTTATAACATGCATGTTTCCAAGCACTATTCCATAATGCCATCTTCCTACACTGAAAGTAGTATAATCTTGTAGATATGTGGCAATGCTTCAAGCATAGAACATTGCATTCTCTGTAGTGATACATAGCTCCTTTAAGCAGATACACTTCCAGTGCTGATATACTTGTGTATAATTCTTCCAGATTAAATTCTGGCTGTTTCTAGACATTCCAGTTATCGCTTTGATTGATTTAATGAGAATGACAATAAGGAAGCAGAATAATAAGAAATGTAAAACATATTCTACAGTTCATTTCTGAAAGGAGAGTCAATCCCATGAGAACTTTCTGTAGTGTGTCACCAGTTACAATTATTGCAAAAATAATTGTGTGCTACCACAAAACATAGATGTAAATTACCAGTAAAAGTTTTTGTCTTTGGTTATTTAGTATTTATATTGTCTTTGAGCAATCCCCTTGAAGAGCCAAGATTACCTGTGATTAGCAGATTTGGACAGGTGGCTTAAGGAGCTGTACTCCTAAAATGTCATAGTTGTTTTGCTTAGAGAAGCAGTGCGTGCTTTCCCAGTCACCAGCAAGCAATTCCTGCAGGCTCCCCTGAATATGGCAACCAGCGCTAGTTACAGGATTTTGTTGCTCTAGGCAAAACATTAAACGTAGGCCCCTCGCAAGGTGCAGTCACTAGCACCAGAAAGTGTTACTAAACATTTTGCAGCCCTAGGCAGCTGCATGCTTTGCTGGTGCTGGTGGCTGGTGGTGGCAGCGCTGGCCCTGAGCTGCCCTGTAGATTTACCTATCTCTCACCCATTAGGCTCACGTCCGTCTCACTTTTTACCTTTGCACTGAGTTTACCTAATTGCTTCAGCTCAGTGTGACTCCCATCACCGAACACGGGCAGGTCTTGTCTTACTTTAGAGTGATCCATTACCAGTGGGGCAAAGGAGCAGCAGGTCTGGCAGCCCTTGGAGAGCAGCACTGGCTGAAATTGAATTTTGCTATTGGAAAATTCTAGGAGTGAAATAGAGTAAGTGAATGCTATTGCTTGAACAGTGTGAGTGCAGCAATGTTACTGTGTTGTGAGATTACATGTACAGTGTCAGAGAGGACAGTACTGAAGAGGGAGGAGGGAATGAACTATATTTATTCTTTGTTTAATTCCACTTAATTCAATGCATTTATAATACATTTGGCTCTATATTTTCATGAAACTGTTATTCTTATGTATTATAGCCTTGCTTGTGCTTTCATGCAGCATAAAAATGGAAGCTGCTTCAACCAGGTTGAGTAAAATTTAGAGATAGAGCAAATGACTTCAAGCCCCAAAATGTACGGGAGTGCAAAGGTATGCAACTGTCAACTGAAGGTATTAACAAAAGACATCTTATTAAGAGGTATGTTATTTACATGCTAATCGTTGTCACTGGTGCCTTCTCTAGATCTTTTTTCTATGTAACTGTTGTTGACGCTCATCTGAAGCTAGTAATGGGCCTGATCTGGCGCACTCACACAACTACAGCTCCTCAGAAATCAGTTTGTATAGACTGGGAGCTTAGATGCATATTTTATTTACGAACAGCTCTAACAGCTTAAGAAGTTACCATACCACGCACTGTTGCCCCATGCAGGAGATTTCCATCCCTTGCTGGCGGAGGATGCCATCCAAACATTTTTGCTAATGCTAGAGCAACACAGACTGGGAGAGCCCACCCGCCAATTGCCCCAGCTCAGCTGGTGGGACAGTGTCTTCCAGGCATGGGGCAGTGACAGACAGTGGCCAGAAACAACATATTTGATCATCACAGTTAGCCCCTGCTGGAAATTTGCTCATGTGCAGTTCTAGACTGAAACACTGCCCATGCTACCCTATCAGTGCTCTGCTTCCTGCACAAGGATGAATTTCACCAATAATGTGTTTAGGATTGGGCACTTGCATTGCAAACTTCTGAGGACAAAAAAAGTGGCTTTTCACGGTCTCAGAAGTGAGTATATGATGTATCCTGCAGCTTTACAAATGGATGTAGAATAACCACTGATGTTTGATATAAGTTCTTCCTAGATGTGCTATGTTGTCTTATATTCAAGTATGATTCTTCCCCTTTTGCTCTGCCTGTTGCAGTACGTACATGACATAATGATGGTTGAATTGCTGAACCAGTACAGACTGGGGCTACATTTGTCTTTGCATGTATGATTTTGCACCAAGTGCCTTTAGTATGATCTAAAACTTACTCAAGCTTTAAATTCTTATTTGGGCAGTGCTTCTGTGGTGTCAGTGGGTAGGAGCAAGCTCAGATTAGCTTAATGATTGTGTACAGTCCTGGGGAGAGCCGGCTAGACTGCAGAAAGCTGCATACAACATGCAAATAAACGCGTTCTGCAATCCTGGACACTCCGTTTGAGATGGTATTTGAAGTTCTGTGAAGAAGGACTGTAACACAGAATATGTAAATCAGGGTGAGATTCAAGAAATAGTTTGTACAGCCATGCTGGAAGTCCAAGCTTACCATATAAGCATTAAAGGATGGAAACAATTTTTCTAAACCCAAATCTGGTTTCTGGATTTGTGAGGAAGGATGTTGTCTTTTTAAAGTCTCTTTTTGAGGATTGCTTTTTTGAATCTTGTGACTTGAGCTTCTCTTAGGGAAGGAAAGAAAATTGTGAGTTTCATCTTCTAGGTGGCAACTGTATGACCTTGGGTTTATGGAGCAGTAGTTTTCAAGGCTATCTCTGGGTCACTGATGTAGTATCTGCTGATAGTTCAGTAAGAGCTGGCTGGCAGCTTAGTGCTCAACTCTTCTCCCTCTTGCCTGCTGCAGAATTATTTTAAGAAATCAGAAACTCCTGGAGTTACCTTTTGAGGTAGGTGATGGCTGTTGTTGCCATCTGAACCTTAAATGATCATTAATGGGAAGAAAAGAAAACTGCAAAAATGCGGCTGGGGGATCAGATGGCTCCACGATGCAATGGGCTCCCCACAAGGTGCAGATAATGTGTGTGCAAGTCTGTGAGCAAACATCTTTACAATCAGAGGGATACATTTTGCACACTGCTATTGCAGACCAATTCTATTAACAGGCTGGCCCAAAGCGGGGGCAAAAGGTGGATTGTGAGGACTCTTACTTAGCTCAGGCATGGAAAGCAGAACGTTATTCATGAGGCATTTACTTTATTGCAACTAGCGGCTGCCAAGCCAAGCTTCTTGTGTTGATGCAGAAAGTATGACAATTTTCACGTTGTAAACACCACGCATTAATCAGGGCACCTCAATATTATGCAAACAAAATGTATGTACTTACGAATATTTCCACTGTATTTGAATCAAAAATGTGTCATGAAAACAAGAGGGGTTGTCAGGTTCATTTCATCAGTCAAGAAATTTGGGACTCTACAGGCTACATTTCCCCTGAGGTTTGAGACATATTTATCCTGTGATCACTGCATATTCTCCAGATTATAAAGGAAACCTTAAAATGTAAGTAAAAATGCACGCTCTGTAAATCTGATTTGACAGTGAAAATCTTTTTGTGACAACAACAGGTCTTACTTTGTTAGATGATTACCTTGTAGAAAATCATCTGTATGTTCTAGTTCACAGACAATTGCCATGTGAAATTTTGGCCTTGTATTTGTATTTTAACAGACTACAGAATTTTTGTGTAATTTTGTTTCAAAGGTAAGCAAATCCTAAGGGAACACTTTTTTAAGAACACTTTTTTTTCCTTAAATATGCTGGAAAATACAACCCTCAGTCCTACTCCTTCATTAGCTTTTAAATGGCTCCCACCTCCATATTTTATACTATTTTAAATAGTGCTTTGATAAAGAAATGATAGCTATGATAATTTTTTAAAAATCGACACTAAGACTCTCGTGAATAGACACCCGAGTGCAGAGCAATTGTGACTGTGATGTTTCCTACTGTGTAAAGGCACTTTTCTTAAAGCAGGATGTTTGGAGGAAACCTTGACTGATAGCTAGTTATAGCTTATCATCCGATATCAGATGTATTTTTTCATGACTCTTCGTTTGACATGTACATATTTCAGTATCTTTTTTTCTTTCTTTTTTTCTGTTCTACGCAGAGCTGTTTCTGTGATGAGAGACATCACAATATGTCTTTGGAAGATGCCTTTGCAGCCCAGAATGGTTTTTAAAATTTTGTATCTAAGGAGAAATCTGTGTCACTTCATTTCTAAACTTCTGTTTTGCTGGTGGAGGCACATGGTAGCTTTATTAAGCTGTGATACACTAGGATATATATATATATAAAAATAAATTAAACTGTGATGTAAAGGCATGTGGCTTGCAGAGAAAACTTCCCCTGTGGCATCAAATAAAATTCTTGGTTGTCTATAGAACTAATAGACTCATTCTGTCCATACATGATGACCACCATGGAACAAATCGGTGGGAAAGACTTCTGACCTAAGCAGCCTACCTGAAATAGCCTCTAATTTATTTCATTAACCTAAAAAAAGGTATATAAATGATAGAGTGATACCTTGGGATCAAGAATAATATTGAAATCAAGAAATTTTCTCAAATGTATAGTATTTAATAAAAACAAGCGCTTTTTTAACATGGGAAAGAAGACATTCGGCTATAAAAAAAGTATCGAATAGAGGAAATAATGATAGGCTTTAGGATGTGAGAGTATTTGTAATTACTAGCACTCTCCAGGTTCTCTGTGTAGTCATGTGAAAGTGCATGAAAGTCTTTTGCAGTGCTGCATATTTATCTTTCTGTATGGTTTTTTTCCTGCCTTGTGGGCTGTACATACAGAACATACATAGTTGCCTAATCACTGATGCAGGATAGTGCTGGTATTTTTTTATTCCTCGGCTTTTAACTCTCTTGTCCGAGAAAGAGGATTTTTCCATCCAGCTTGTTTACTTCATGATTTATGTCTAAATTGACAGAGTCCTTCGGAGGCATTCGTGTTAAATTTGAAACAAACATATTTAATGCTCGTGTTGTAATAAAACAGCTAAAAGAACAGATTAAAAAGATATGCACAGAGGGGTCTGATTGATTGAGGGATTGATTTTACTACTTTTCCCGTAGGTGGGTAGTGATGGCTGTAAATCTCTTGATAATCATTTCAGGAGCACCTTCATCAATAAACTCAAAAGGGACAGCTAGGTGTAAAAATTTGCCAGCCATCAGGTCAAACAAAAGGCAGCAAATGTATAAAGAAAGAATTTAATTAAATAATCCCACCTTGGCCGGTTATAGCATTAGTCATGTTCATTTTTATCTCGGGGCAGGGGAGTTCCCCATCACTGCGATTCTCTGGGATTTGGGGGAGAGAGGAGGAGGCTGTTTCCCTCTCTTCCCCCCCCCCCTCCTTTTTCCTTTAGCTCAACCCGTATTGCTCACGATTCAATTATGCGGCTAAAAGCTTGTGTTTGTGAGCAATGATCAATTATTAGTTGTCAGTAATAATGGAGAAGGATTCAATTCTGGTGCCCCCCCCCCTTCTTTTTTTCTTTTCCTGGGGAATTATCATTAGAAAATAAATCAACAAAAGGAGAAGAGAGTCGGGGGGGGGGGCGAGGGGGAGAGCGGACAGCATGTCCACAAAAAAGTAGTCATACCTAAACCCACACAGTCACAGGACTTGCAATGTCCGTATTGAATAGCGTGATCCAGGCTATTGATAATAAAACAATTCCAGATAGCTGGTGCTCGCTGCCCCTGGGTGGCTGCGCCCCAGGACTGTCTCAAAAGTTTATTATACATCGGAGCACAGAGCCAAGTTCCCAGCTGACTGCAGCATCTGGAAGCCCCTAATTACACACATTTCTGAAATATATGTAACCTGTGTTAGCTGGAAAACGGCTTACTTGAGAGGTCAGCTGTAGCGACGTTTGAAACTCTTGTGCAGTTTATCTTTTTTAGTTAAAAGAAAAAGGCAAAAGGAGAACGTAGGGGGGGGGGGACGGGAAGAACAACTGCCCTGCTAACTGAAAAGCGGGTATTTTTGCAGCGTGAAAATGTGAATGGTTCGATTATACAGAGAAACCGTTTTCTTGACAGTGCTTTAGTTTCTGGCAGAGGCAGCGCGGAGCCGAAGCGGTGCCGCAGGTTGGGCTGACCCTCCGGGTGCCTCCGCCGGCAGAGCGGCTGCTCCGCGCACAGCCCGCCCTCCGAGCTGCTCCAGAGGTGAAAATTTGCAGAAAATATGAAATCAATTGGATTTTCCCCCCAGATCGTTATTAACGATGTATTATAACTATGAGGGGATTGTGTGGCTTTTAACCCCTGCGTGTTAAGGGTGTTGCGTCTGATTGCAAACCTTAATAACAATAATCCGGTCTAGTGTGTTGCATCTCATAGAAATCGTCTCTCGGCAGAATGAACTGCAAATTATCCCCTGTTTACCATCTCCCTTCAGTGCTCATCTCAATGAACTGGAGATCGATCCCCACCACGGGTGTCTTCCAGCCGGGCTGATTTGCATTGAAACACATTAGAAAGCCTCCCACCTCCATTAAAAAGAAAAATCCGAAGGAAAAAAAAAAACCTCCAAGGTGTGGGGGGGAGGGAAAAATATCTGTCACTGTCATTTGGAGCTTCGAGAGGGAAAACCCAAGATCAGAGTATTTACGCTTGTGAACTCTCACGACTTCTGTTAGAGACAATGACGTTTAATTGATGTATTGCTATCAACAACAATAAAGACCGATTTTTCTCTAGCCCCGGCAATGCTGCTCTGCCCCCACCCTTTCCCCACCCCTCCCGGCCCCCAGCGAAGGAGAGGAAAACAAACAATAAATAATCAAGCGGTCCTAGATGAAATACCAGGCGCAGCTTTATACACTAGCGAGGGAGAAGAGAAACGAAAAAAAAAAGTTATAAAACTTAACTTCTCCAGATTCATCTCTTTTTCTTCAAACCACTGTTTTTCTTCTTCTTCTTGCTGTTGTTGCTTTTTAATTACCAGTCCACGGCCGCCTTTTGCCAGCCACGAAGCAAAGGTACTGCGCATCTGGGGAAATTTGTCTTAAGCTTAATCGACAAATGTATAATGAAATTGTAAACGCGAATAATTTTGGGAGAGCGGCTAGATCAGAAACCGTGGGAAGCTAATGGAGTGACTGATACAGTAAGAAATACAGACACAGATGTGTAAATAGATCCGCGTGGGTATTTTGTGTGCATCTACGTGTGGCTAGCTATAAGTAACGTGTGCGTTTCTATACGTTCAGGTTCGGTTTCTTTCCCACTGTCTCAGGGTAAGGAGGGTGACAGCCTGCGCTGAGTGTATCCATCTCTGCCGAAACATCTCTTTAAATATTCAGTGAAAAATAATGTCATGTGAAGTACCACCTATAGCAACATTATTATCTTCATTCTTCAACATCATCCCCGCTGATAGCTTCGTTTGTCTTTTTCTCAAAATCTACTGTACCAAATGCTGCGGGGAGGGAGGGGGCTCGCCCTGTGCAGAAATGAAAAGAGGCGTCAGTGACCACCTTGCAACGCTGACTAAATACTGGAGTGGCACCTGGGAGGCTTTTTCGGTTCGTATGAGTGCGTTTGTTTGTTTTTTGGCGGCTGTTGTTTTTTTCACCCTTCTTGCTAAACGGTTTGCAGTCTCTTTCGTTTGATAATGAGAAGGAAACGCGAGTGAGCTGGTTCCTCGAATGGGAAGATTTCCCCCTCTCTCCTTTCTCCTCTCGCTCGCTCTCTAGGTTTTACCGGCTCATTTGAAATTGAAATGAGTTGTATCTGATCAGCCTCTTGCCTTTACAGAGAGTTTGTTAATATTAATACGGGGAAAAGGAGTACCTTCTATAGAAGAGTAAATAATCCAGCGGGCGGAGTGGGAGGAGAGAGCGCTAGATGGGTCAGGGTGGAGGAAAAGAAGTCGCCCGCGCTCCCGCTTCTCCCAGCTCGGCTTACTTTACAGAGTAACTTTTCGCGCACGGACCAGAGTGACACGCGAAGGCGTGCGGAGAGCAGAGAGCGCCGTGGGCGCAGGGGGAACCCGCGCCATTCGTCCACAGTGTGTGTGCACCGTTGGATGTACGAGATATTAAAAATAGCAGTGTCTGTAGCCTCTTTGCAACTATACTTCTTATTCCAAGATCGTGAAATTGCTTTGTAAGAGGTTCCTCCTCTGGAAGGAACACCCGGCCGGAAAAGTTTGATGCGTGATGTAGTACACGGTAGGAGTTCGGTGCTCGCACGGTCCTGGCGGTATGAATATTCAGGACTAGGCGCAAACAGCGACCCAGGGGAGCGCACGGGCACACCGGCAGCTGGACCGGGCCGGCTCTGCCCGGCGGAGTCTCAGCGGCAGCCCCCCCCG
>NW_008824414.1:3302574-3304578 GCF_000699105.1 Pygoscelis adeliae | reverse complement strand
GTCTGCGGTGGCCGCGCTCCTCGGCTACGCGGCGGCGAAACGCGGGGCGAGGGTCCTGGGCTCCGTGCGATAAATCAAGTCGGAAAGTTTGCGGGGTGTTGTCCTGCCTCTGTGAGCACGTACCCGGCTTCCAAAATCCCTGGGACGCTCTCTTCGTAAACCAGCAAATACATAAGCGCTCGCTTCGCGTAGCTCTGCCGAAACATTTCTTAGAAGTCATTTGGTTCCCGGGAGGCGACTTCTGGTTTTTAGCTGACTTTTGTGCGCTTTGATTGCACTCGAGTTTTGCCGTTTGCTCAGCATAATCCCCCTTCCCATCTCAGTAAAAGTATTTATTTTTCTTCCGATATTATCCCTACTTCCTCTTGAAGTTTGGAGCAGGAGTTGGGGAAAACGTTAGGTTTTTATTTGTCTTTCATCGGCCTCCTATGAAAGAATTTGGAACTTCTTAAAGTGAGCAGAGAAAGGGAAAGCTGAAATGGAAATTCTCCTGCTGGGAAAGCAGCGAGGGATTTTTTCACATCTTCACTTTGTATGATTGCATCTTTTGACGTTTGCGGTCTCTTTTTGTTTTTAGTAGATGGAACAGATCATAACACCTCCAAGTATCTTTTTTAAAAGTAGCCGTTTTCTTCTGGTTTTAGTGTTTTGATCTGATTTTGCACATCACTTTCAAATGAAAGACAGTGGGAGTGTGAGAAAGGAATGTTAACTGAGCAGCTTTCCTGCCTGTTGCTAAAGGATGTACTTGAAGTAAGTTGGATTTTGCCTGAAATGCTGGCATGGAAGTGAAGCTTTTGTTTAGTTTGTGTGGCTATCCTAAGTTAAATAAGTAAATAACAAAGTTTATTATTTTTTAAAAATACCGACCAGTTTCCTAGGAAAAGCAGTGTGCTTTACTATAAAATCTGCAGGATCCTCCCTCCGCCCCTCTCTAGTAATGGTTTTAGGTTATGGCTGGTTTACATGGTTAGACGATAAGTTTTGAGTAAGTTGCCTAGAGGGTGTGTTTTGTAATGGTGTTTCAGGATTCAGAACGCTGTAATAATATTAGCATAGAGCTACCCTCCGCCTTTCCGGGGTCCCCAGCCCTGGCAGGAGCTTCGCACTCGAGCAAGACAGGGTGGGCGAGCTGTGGTGGGGACGAGTTTGCATTATATGCCTTGAAATTGCAAAACAAAACCTCGAAATTCCAAGCGCTCCTTTCTTCTCCTTTCATACTCTGAATTCAGGTTTGCTGAATACAGTTTGCGCAGGATTCAGGCAAATTTAGCATAGCTGGTCCTTAAGACGCTTGCAGTAAGGTACTGCTGGGCAGTATTTTGAGCGAATGATTAGCATGGCCCCGTGAAAATTTCTTGCATCTGATTTGAATTCTGGTTTGTTAAAAGCTTTCTGCTATGGTTTCCTATCTAGAGTTTGTTAGGGAAAAAAGTTCATCAGACTGCAACAGCATGTTTTGTTTTGTAGGTTTTTTTTTTCTTTTTTACTGCTCTCTCTTTTTTTTTTTTTTTTTTTTAAAGTTCAAAGCTCATGCAGTTCACTCTTACCAGGAAGACTTTCCACTTAAAATGTATTTTTGGTGCAATCAATGGATAAGTAAGTTTACCCTTGTAAAATCCTGTGCGTGTGCACATTTGATAAAGTTCATACTGGATTAACCAGAACGGCTCTCAGATTAATAGCAGAAATTACTTGCAGTGTAAATGATATTCAACAAGTAACTAATTACTGGTAGGAAGTGGGCAGGAGATTGTGGGATTATTTCCTTTTGTTAATAACTCCAGCCACTTTCGTGACACTTTATAATTTTTTTTTTAGTCGGTTGGAATTGCATTCCAAATTGTAGAAGAATATTCTTGGAGCGTAATTTTCCAAGGCAAAAGTTATATTGGAGAAATAAGCCAGCTAGGCTTTGAGGAAGAGAAAATATTTGCCGCCCTTGTGTATAAAGGCTTGTCAGAACCAGTGCCTTTTCATGTCAATAATGGATTTTGGTAAATT
>NW_008824414.1:3293203-3298203 GCF_000699105.1 Pygoscelis adeliae | reverse complement strand
AAATAGGACATTCGTTTAGTTTTAGAAGCATTGCTCTAGGCATTAAAAGTGGTCTTTAAAGTGCCTCGGCGCTTTACCATTTTATGGTAAATGTTATCATTTCATAAGGGATTTTTCTTTTCTATTCAGTTTGTCTGTAACTGCAGCAGAATTAAGTTTGGTTGGAAAACCAATCCGTCTTACAGGTTCATAGCTTATACCTTATGTAGCAACTTGGAAGAAATGGGGAGGTTGTCAGTCTGTAGCTTGGTAATACATACTTTTTTTTTTCTTGCCAGCAACTGATTGGGACCTCGAATGACTACAAATTAGTTTAGTGATGGGGCAACTGTCACAGATATCTTTGAATCAGTTGAAAATGAACAAGGTTGACAGGAACGTGAGAGTCTAATGAGTCCTTCAAATGGCTGATTTGCACTCAGTGGACAACTAGACAATACGCAGTATGAATTATTGGAAATCAATACTTTGCTATGGAATTTCATTATGCTCCAATGCCTTCAGTTCATAGTATTTTATATTTTGATGGATTATCTGAAGCAAATGATCATCTAAGACACAGGGATTGATAAAACTCCCTTGTACAGTTTTAAATGTTGCTTTTGACTTATTTTTGTGAAGTAGAAATATTGATCTATTTTCATGTACAATCTTAGTCTATTTTAGAGTGGTAGATAAAATCAGTACTTTTAAATAAAATGTCCTGCAGATTTTTTTTTTTTTGTATTACTGTTTGGTTCCTAATCCATCATCTTTTGATGTTTTAGGAGACACAGAAAAGGGTCAAGCAAATCGAACCACTAAGAACAAGGACGCCCATGTCTGTGGCAGGTGCTGTGCTGAGTTCTTTGAATTATCAGATCTCCTGCAACACAAGAAGAATTGTACTAAAAATCAATTAGTTTTAATTGTGAATGAAAATCCAGCTTCTCCTTCTGAAACCTTCCCTCCTAGTTCCCCTTCTGATAATCCTGATGAACAGATGAATGACACAGTTAATAACGCAGATCAAGTAGACTGCAGTGACCTTTCAGAGCATAACAAACTTGACAGGGAAGAATCCATGGATGTGGAGGCTTCCAGCATTAACAATAGCAGTAGCAGTTCCAAGAGTGTCAACAATAGTATTACAAGCAGTAACAGCTCCACAATGGGTACCTCAGCTGCAACAACCTCTCTACCTCACATAGGGGATCTGACAACATTAGGCAACTTTTCAGTGATAAATAGTAATGTAATAATTGAAAACCTTCAGAGTACTAAAGTGGCAGTAGCACAGTTCTCACAAGAAGCAAGATGTAATGGTGCATCAAACAGTAAGCTGGCTGTACCTGCCCTGATGGAGCAACTGTTAGCATTACAGCAGCAGCAGATCCACCAGTTGCAACTGATTGAACAAATTCGTCACCAAATATTATTGTTGGCTTCCCAAAATACAGACATGCCAACATCTTCTAGCCCTTCTCAAGGTACTTTACGAACATCTGCCAACCCCTTGTCCACATTAAGTTCCCATTTATCCCAGCAGCTGGCTGCAGCAGCTGGATTAGCACAAAGCCTTGCTAGTCAATCTGCCAGCATCAGTGGTGTGAAACAGCTACCCCCTATACAGCTACCTCAGAGCAACCCTGGCAACACTCTAATTCCATCCAGTAGTGGCTCTTCTCCAAATATTAACATATTGGCAGCAGCAGTTACAACACCGTCCTCAGAAAAAGTGGCTTCAAGTATTGGTGGCTCACAGCTCAGCAACCCACCAGTATCAGCATCATCTTCACCAGCTTTTGCAATAAGCAGTTTATTAAGTCCTGCATCTAATCCACTTCTACCTCAGCCCACCCCTAGTAACTCTGTTTTCTCCAATCCCTTGTCCAATATTGGAACACCTGCAGAGGATTTAAACTCCTTGACTGCCTTGGCACAGCAAAGAAAAAGCAAGCCACCAAATGTAACTGCTTTTGAAGCAAAAAGTAATTCAGATGAGGCATTCTTTAAGCATAAATGCAGGTTCTGTGCTAAAGTGTTTGGGAGTGACAGTGCCTTGCAGATTCACTTACGCTCTCACACTGGTGAGAGGCCATTTAAATGCAACATATGTGGAAATAGGTTCTCCACAAAGGGAAACTTAAAAGTCCACTTTCAGCGTCATAAAGAAAAATACCCTCATATTCAAATGAATCCGTACCCGGTGCCAGAGCATTTGGACAATATTCCTACAAGCACGGGTATTCCTTATGGGATGTCTATACCGCCAGAGAAACCTGTCACGAGCTGGCTCGACAGCAAGCCAGTCCTCTCTACCCTGACGACTTCTGTTGGCCTGCCACTCCCACCAACGATTCCAAGCTTGACCCCATTCATCAAAACTGAGGAGCCTCAGCCGATTCCCATTAGCCATCCTTCCGCTAGCCCTCCCTGCTCTGTCAAGAGTGACTCGGGAACAGCTGATCCCACATCAAAAATTTCCAATGGACTTTCTGATGAGGTAGAGGCTGGTGCTTTGCCTACCTCAAATGGCAAAATGGAAGAAAACTCTCAAAACACAAGCGCCATCACTAATGTGAGCAGCTCCGTGAGCTCACCGGCAGCAGACTTGGGCTCCAGCGGTGTCACCGCTTTTACAAATCCACTGATGCCTCTAATGTCAGAGCAATTTAAGGCAAAGTTTCCATTTGGAGGACTATTGGATTCAACGCCAGCATCTGAAACGTCAAAATTGCAGCAACTGGTAGAAAACATTGACAAAAAGGCAACCGATCCTAATGAGTGTATCATTTGCCACCGAGTTCTCAGTTGCCAGAGTGCACTGAAAATGCATTATCGCACACATACCGGTGAGAGGCCATTTAAATGTAAAATCTGTGGTCGCGCTTTCACTACTAAAGGCAACTTAAAGACTCATTACAGTGTCCACCGTGCCATGCCCCCGCTGAGAGTACAACATTCATGCCCGATCTGCCAGAAAAAATTCACCAACGCCGTTGTGCTACAGCAGCATATCCGAATGCACATGGGAGGGCAGATCCCCAACACCCCAGTCACGGAAAACTATCCTGAGTCAATGGAATCAGATACGGGATCTTTTGATGATAAGAATTTTGATGATATAGACAACTTCTCAGATGAGAACATGGAAGACTGTCCTGACAGCAGTGTGCCAGATACACCTAAATCTGTGGATGCATCACAAGACAGCTTGTCTTCTTCCCCTCTGCCCCTGGAAATGTCAAGTATTGCTGCTTTGGAAAATCAGATGAAGATGATCAATGCAGGACTTGCTGAACAACTTCAGGCAAGCTTAAAGTCGGTTGAAAATGGGTCAGTGGAAGGGGATGTTTTGACTAACGATTCGTCATCTGTCGGTGGTGATATGGAAAGCCAAAGTGCTGGAAGTCCTGCTGTCTCAGAGTCTACCTCTTCCATGCAGGCCTTGTCCCCATCCAACAGCACTAATGATTACCACAAGTCACCAAGTATCGAAGAGAAACCAGTAAGAGCTTTACCAAGTGAGTTTGCCAACGGTTTGTCTCCAACCCCTGCTAACAGTGGTGCTTTGGACTTGACGTCTAGTAACACTGATAAAATGATTAAAGAAGAGTCTCTGAGTATGCTCTTTCCTTTCAGAGATAGAGGTAAATTTAAAAACACCGCGTGTGACATTTGTGGCAAAACATTTGCTTGTCAGAGTGCCTTGGACATTCATTACAGAAGTCATACCAAAGAGAGACCATTTATTTGCACAGTTTGCAATCGTGGCTTTTCCACAAAGGGTAATTTGAAGCAGCATATGTTGACACATCAAATGCGAGATCTACCATCACAACTTTTTGAGCCCAGTTCCAGTATCGGCCCTAATCAGAACTCTTCGGTTATGCCCACTAATTCACTGTCATCGCTTATAAAGACTGAGGTTAACGGCTTTGTGCACAGCTCTCCTCAGGATAGCAAAGAAGCACCCTCTGGTCTAGTTGCTTCGGGGCCGCTGTCCTCCTCTGCCACATCCCCTGTCCTGCTCCCTGCTCTCCCCAGAAGAACCCCCAAACAGCACTACTGCAACACGTGTGGGAAAACATTTTCTTCCTCCAGTGCTCTGCAGATCCACGAAAGGACACACACTGGTGAGAAACCTTTTGCCTGCACTATATGTGGAAGAGCATTCACAACAAAAGGCAATCTGAAGGTACTTTTTCCTCTTGCTATTCTTAGGTTTCATCTTCTCCTTGCTAGGGGGTTTTAATTTTTTACATCTGTTAATGTTGCAAGCAGTTGTACCTTTGGGTATCTGTGGTGTGACAAATGGTGTGTTTAGTCAGCTCTGGTAGACCTAGATGGCCTTTTGTTGAGTGGTCATGTTGGCAGCCGGTCTGAAGTGTGACCTGTTTTTGATGGTTAATTAAAATTCATCTACCAGCAAAGACTGTCTATGTAGAGTGTGAAACGGAACAGCACAATGATGGTAAGGAGCATTAATTAACAGAGAAATGCATTTTGTAACTCACGCACCTCTTTAAGAAGTGAAAGGCTCTTGAATGTGCTGTTTTTCATAACTATCGTGTAAGATGATGAGTGTTTAAAAAAACTATTAACATAATTCTGGAACTAATGGGCATTACTTTAATTGATTATATAACTAACATTTCCTACTGATATGTGTTTGAAAAAGCAAATATACTTAAGTTTTAGAACACCAGTTGAGCACTTTACTGTGTACATTTTTCTGTTGACAGAGTATTTCTCTAGAGGTTGCTGCCAGTAATGTGAGATGAATAATTACTTTCAGGCCATTCTGTCTATACACGAGGCTCTCCGATGAGCAATCAGTAAAGGATACTTTCTGCCTGTCTGAAAAGGACGTTTATAGGGTAAAGGGTGTCAAATATAATACTTACCATTGCAATGAAAGTGGACATAGCAATTCTAGCCCTGAAAGCAGCTATCTGCAATTGACAGAATAACATGAAGTCATTATAAACTAAATACATGTAATAAAAAAAAAAAAG
>NW_008824414.1:3289852-3293176 GCF_000699105.1 Pygoscelis adeliae | reverse complement strand
GGATATTCTGGGTAATGGTGATGGGCTAATCCAGAAGAAGTTTGTTTATTATTCCAGATGGGAAATGGAGCCCTGCATCCGCTACTGTTAGTGCCATTCAATATGTAACAAGACTGGACATGTTCATGGACTGCTGCCTTTTCTGTGATCAAAATAAGTTTGAAATCCCTGTCAACCCCTATTTTTTGTTTGTTTGTTTCTTCCTTTCTTTCTTTTCAGGTTCACATGGGCACTCACATGTGGAACAGTACTCCTGCAAGACGAGGCAGACGACTTTCCGTAGATGGCCCCATGACATTTCTAGGAGGCAATCCTGTAAAGTTCCCAGAAATGTTTCAGAAGGATTTGGCTGCACGGTCAGGGAATGGAGACCCCTCCAGCTTCTGGAACCAGTACGCAGCAGCACTCTCCAATGGCTTGGCCATGAAGACCAACGAGATCTCCGTCATCCAGAATGGCGGCATCCCTCCGGCGCCGGGGGGCCTGGGCAACGGTGGCAGCTCTCCCATCAGCGGCTTGACAGGAAGCCTGGAGAAGCTCCAGAATTCAGAACCCAATGCACCTCTAGCTGGTCTGGAGAAAATGGCAAGCAATGAAAATGGGACAAACTTCCGTTTTACGCGTTTTGTGGAAGACAACAAAGAAATTGTAACAAATTAGAAAAAACTCCATAAATAACATTCCTGCAAATAGTGCAACCTAGGGTTGCTTTTTTCAAGCCGCAGGCTATGACATTACAAAGACTTTCTTTTGTACCATGTTCTACTTCTAGAATTCTAAGAGAGCTTATTTATTAGTGATATAACCTTGCTTTGCAAACAAATGCAAGCATTAACTTTGGTCTCCTGTATTTTGAACTAAATACTAATCGACTAGAGTGCTGTAAACTTGCTGTAACATTTATGGCAGTTGCAAGTCTGTTCTGCTAGGTGATCTTATTCTGGCATTAACTTATTTTCTATATCCAGTTTAACATGAACTCTGGTATTGATGCGATGCCTCAGTGATGCATTAGATCTCTAATAAAAATTTGTATATAAATGTACACTTTGATCCTGCTGGAAATTTTATCAGCAAACACATTGTTTAATTTTTCCAAACAGAATTAAGAAAAGGACTGAAAGAATACAGACTGAATAGTGTGGGTCCTTTACACAGCTCAGTTTTTGATTTTTATTATAAAATTAAAACTGCTTTAATTTTTGTAGGTTTAACATTTTCCGTTTTGAACTGTTATTTGTATTGTGCTTTTTACTTGAGTCGTCTTAAATGTTAATACGTTTCTGTACAGTAATAAGCACGCAGATTATTAGAGAAGATACTGAAGTGTTGTTTTGGTAGTTGAAACTGAGACGTAACATTTTGCCTTGTAGGTATATTCATTATAGAAAATGTGCTGGACTTTCACAATGCTGCTAAGTATGGCATCTTGAACAATTTCCGTGGACAACTGTAGATGCTCCTGTACATACAATAAGACATCACTTTCATTAAAATGTACATATGGTCCTTACAAGACCAAGCCCTACTCCTTGACCAAGGGAACAAGTATAGTGTTCGTTTATTTTGTATTAGGTATTGGGGGGGGCAGGGGGAACCTTGGACTGTTACATGCACTTTCTCGGAAAGTTGAAAGGAAAAGAGGTCCAGTTTCTTTAACATTTAATACTTACTAACAGCAGAGATACTGTAATTTTACTCGAGTAATCAAATACATTTTTGCAACAGATAAAATTCGCTGTCTCTGTGTTTTTAAAGTGTACCTGTATTTAGTAATCACTTTGTATTATTTAGCCTTTCCCTTGGTTAACATGAACTGTCCAGGTTGTATGTGTGTGTTTATATTTGTAAGTATGGGTATACATATATGTATTGCATATTAATTGCTAGTATATTTTTCATACCCCCTAATAGTGGGAAATTTCTCCTTAACTATTCAACTCCTTCTCCTCATAAAATTGTAGATATTTTGGCATTTTTAATTTCTTTATAAAAAAAAGTGCTGCTAGCAAAGACCTTATTGAGCCTAGGTAAGTTTCCTTTGAAGGAAATAATTTATCACATTTAAGGCTTGATTTGGTTCAAATGCTTTATATTTGATATTAATTTTATTCTATGAGATTGTATGTTTGTGGCATGCTTACGCTGCTATATCTGTGTTAAGATGTCCACTTGCAAGCCTCCATATACTATATGGGGTTTATAACTTTGTTAAAAAAAAAAAAAAATTGCTTTGGCCTTGCACATGATTTGGCTTCCCTTATGCACCTGCGATGATCGTTAACCTCAATGGGAGTTTGGGGAAACAGAATTCAGTCCAATATTTTCACCCAGTAGAGTTTTATCTCCTCACATTATCATTTATGAAAAATAAATCAGTTTGGCTGCCTTCAAATTATGCCTTCAAAAAAACCAACAGGAATAACCGATTTTATGTTCATGTAAAAAAATATATATATTTTACAATTCCAACATTTAGGTATTTTGTGTTATGGGACTTTCTTTAATATCAGTTTGGGGGGAGTTGCTTGCCTTTTTAAACAAGAAGTAATCACTTTGCTCTTCCTTCTAGCAGCTTGAGTTGTAAACTGGGCATCATAGAGGATTTAACACTAAAAAGCTGGGGTGAGAAATACTTCTCTTGAGGACTTTTACCCTTCATATGATTATGAATCCTTAGTAAAGTATTAACGCTGTAGTCTGAATACCTCTTGGACTTCATGTCTTTAGAACTTTTTCCTGTTCAAATGTGATGATTCATCTGGTACATGATATGCATTTTTGTTAACATGTAAGTTGTACACAAGAGCCAGCTGGCTTGTCAATGTGAATATTTAAGAATTTCAAGTCACCTTTTGGTCTCAGAAAAAGGTAAATTAAACGGATTTTGATGATTTTATCAGTGAAATACTAACTAATTCTCCTTTTAAACCGAGTTTAGATTTGCGCAACAGAAAAGCAAGGAAGGGTTGGCAGACCCCAGTGCTCTGGGAGGGTTTCCTTCACGCGGCTTCGAGTTTCATTAATGGCTTTAACTCCAGCCCTCGGAGCCTCTTCTCACGTTAAAGCCCAGTCTTTGGCTGCCGAGGGCCTTTCAGCCCCGCCAGAGAACGGGTAGAGAGGTCTGTCCCGGCCGGGGAAGCTGCGCCTGGGGCAGCCGGGTCCTGCACTAGCGAGCCTCCCCGGGCACCCAGCTGCCGGACGCTCCCTGCCGCTGGGTAATGTATGCACTTGGCGTTTTTCAGAAAAAAAAAAGAAAAAAAGGCTATTTTCTTTCCAGTATTTTAAGGTCTGGGGGTTCCCCCGTCCCCCCGGCTGCTGGAT
>NW_008824414.1:3288827-3289655 GCF_000699105.1 Pygoscelis adeliae | reverse complement strand
CCCCCGAGCGTTTCGGAAGCGTTTCCCTGGGGCCGTGGGGAGCCCGCCCCGGGGACGCGAGCTGCAGCGGGCGAGGCTCCTCGGGACACCCTTTCCTCCAGCCGGCCGCCTGATTGCAACGATTGAGCCCGGCTGGGCGGGGGTTCCCCTAATAAGCCAGTGCGCTGCCCTACCCTGCTGGGTTGTTGCTGCTGTTTCAGTTTGTGCTTCCCTCGCTACCGTCTGCGAAGGTGGGTGCTGGGGGGAGGAATCAACCGTTCCCCTTTCCCGTGCCTGCCGCTGCGCCGGGCTCGGCGGAGGGTGCCTGGGCTGTTACCGCTGCGCTGCAAAGGGGGTTTTCGTTCCCTCTCTCCTGCCAACCCCGAACGGAGCTGCGGTCCGGCCCGCTGCAGAAGCCGGCGACGTCCCCCTAGGGCGCTGAGGCCGTGCCCCGCGAGGTGCGGGGTTAGGGTCGGCTCGGGCTCCCCGCCCCGTCAGGCGGGGCGCCCGGGTGGCCCCCCCCTGCGAGCTGTCGGGGAATGGGGGGCCGGGAATAAATCGCTCTGGAAATGCGGAATGTTAAATTTCCCGTTACTTGACACCAGACCGTGGGGACCGGGGGAAGTTACCTCTCCCCAGAGCTGTCCTCTGGCAAGCGCACAAAGGTGCCCGAGTCGCCTCGCGGCTGGGCGCCGCGCTACCTCGCTGCAATTACCCGGCGCAGGATTTCCTATTCACAGACATTGAATTAATCCTTATTCAAGAATAGATTTTTTTTTCTTTCCAGTTTTGTTTGCGCGGCCGCATTTTTCTCATTAGCAACAAAGTTTTCTTCCCCTTCCCCCCCCC
>NW_008824414.1:3262509-3288578 GCF_000699105.1 Pygoscelis adeliae | reverse complement strand
AGCCGCCGGCCTGCCCCTCCCGGCGGACGTTTTTGCTAGCAGACGGCCCGTGAATTTGGGGGTTTCCCCGAATGCTGCAGGGAGGAGAAGAGGCGAGGACGTGGCGGCGACTGAGAGAGAGGAGCTGGGGCCGCGCCGTTCGCCTGGCTGCGGAGAGGGGCGCGCAGCCCGCCCGCGGTCCCCCGGCCACGGAGCAGCCCGGCGCGTGGTTACTTCACTTTCATGGGGCAAACTGGGGAGATGTAGCGGGTCGGACGGAATGAAAGGCGTGGAGGGCTAATCAAAAGGACCCACTATACCAGCAGAGTGGAGAGAGAGAGAGAGAAGAGTCAGGGCAGCACATAGGCTGGGCAGGTTTCTCTGCTGGCGAGGCAGGGGTGGGAAGGGGAGGGGAGCAGCAAATGGCCTGGCTTATTTCGTGTGCTGATGACGACCAAATCCGAAGCCCTTTTCTCGGGAAAAAGTCAGATAAATTTCGGTGTTTCTTCCTAGACTGGGTTGTGGCTTGAGACTTTGGGACAGGTTGCAAGCCCTCCCTGCTGCAGCAATCAACAAATCTCTCCAGCCCTGCTTTGGAAAGAATATTTGCTGACCATCAAAATGCAACAGTTGCTGCTTGGTTTGACCTTTTCTTTGGGGCATGCTTCCTGCTTTTGGGAGTCCTGAAGTCACAAGCTACCTGGTTGCATCTTTGCAGGAGGCCAGTTTTACTTGGCAGGAGAAGGTGTGACTTTGTAGCGTGACAGTTCTTTTTTGCTGTCTCCCTGCCAGTCTTCAGTACTTCTCCAGTTTTATCTTGGGGTTTTTTTTTAATGGAAATAACATTTTCTATTTAGTTTCCTTCTCTCATGAATATCAGTTGACAGAAGTTAAAATAATGTTTTG
The DNA here is from genome assembly GCF_000699105.1 of Pygoscelis adeliae. NCBI lineage: Eukaryota > Metazoa > Chordata > Aves > Sphenisciformes > Spheniscidae > Pygoscelis > Pygoscelis adeliae. Next base: position 3,287,693 of record NW_008824414.1, on the reverse strand, counting down.
CAAATAAGTGGGTACAGTTATTTACACAAGCCGGAAGCAACATGTCTCTTAACTGCTGAGTTGAAATATAATGACTTAAAGATTTCACATACAATAGTGTCTTGTATAAATACCTATCTCGAGACAAAAAGTTAAGGTGGAGTAGAGGCTTGGAAATATTAATATTAATAGGAAAGAACAGGAATAATTGGAAAGTATGCAACTTCAGCTGAGAACAGAGTTACTGACAGCTGCGTTTATGTTCAGTTTCCTGATTTGATATTTCTGTTTTTTACATCCAGGTTACAGATAATATCAGAATGGCTACCCTGAGCCAGTCCCTCAGGCAGTGGCCTAGCAGATGCCTGGAAGATAGCGAGTGCATGGTGATTCCTCCTTGGGAAGATCTCCTTGTTCCAGGGACACGGGATACTGGGAAGCCCTGAATCACACGCACTGGCTGGAATATTTTATAGGTAAGTGACGTGTAAGCATGGCAGTGATTAAAATTAAGTTTCTGGGTCAAGGTGTATTACAGTTTTGTCCTACCATGAGTCTCTTTCTTTGATTTCCATTTTATCTTCTGTTTTTCCTTAGACACATATTTTTGAATCCACAGTCTAAATTTCTTAAGAGGCAAAATCTCTCAATGATATGGGAAGAGGAGCAGTAGAGTGAGAACAAGAGAGCAGGAAAGAGAAGTTTTCTTTAGTGCAGAAGTCTGTCTAGCACTGAGGAGCTGGTGAATAACATGCAGTCAAGGGTTGAAGACATTCTCTGCAATACTCTATATGGTGGGTGGGGCCAGCATCTTGTATGCAGCTGACAGCGTATGGTATACCTGTGAGAACACCTACTAGAGAGTTGCAGAGTAAGGAAGTGATGTCATCTTCCTTTTTATAGGAGTTAACTGATTAACCCGAATTGCAGGCTCTTCTTAACTCTCCGAAGTTACTGTCACTTTTGGAAAGCAGTTTAAATTCAGGTTAGATAGGGACCAAAACCATGTCCATGCCCATATTAGACTTTGTCACCAGTGCTAATAAGGAAAGTCCTCACTGGAACGATCAGCCCTGAAACTCCTGGTGTCATTTCATTTCAAAAGTAAGAAGTCTCTCCACATTAGCAGACATTCACATCATCTGTACAGACAGCTCTCTTGACCAGGGCAGTGCTGAAGTGCAAAGGTCTATTTTCATTATTTAAAGGTCTTAAAAATGCAGCATCACAATGTCAGGTGGGTGTAGCAGAAGCCCTGCAGCACCTGGCATCAGGTGGTGCAACACGAGCGGTATTTAGGATTGAATATAGAAAAGAAAAAATGGAGTGGTCTGGCACACTATCATGGATTTAACCCCACTGGTCACTACTTTCTTTTCCGTGAAAAAGAATTTCAAAGCTGAGCCAGAGAGACTAACCAGTTGAATAATGTTAAGATTTTTTTCAAAGCAGTGCCTGTTTCGAAAATGGGCTTCCTTTAGCAGTGGATAATTCTAAATCGCTTTCCTTTCATCGGGATTTTTAAATATCGGCTAATACATAGTGAAGCTAACATTTGTTTCATATGTACAATAACTAAGTGGATAATCGTGTTCAATGCTAAATGTGCATTCATATGAACTCCTATCTTTCTGTTGGTTAGAGGATCCAGAGAATAGCAAATTATATATAAAGAGAACAGATTTCAAAGGTTTATGTGTCTGTTTACTTGTCTAGGCTGAATACTGAGTTCTCTTGGCAAGTTGTGTCAGAGCTGCTGATGAGAACGAGGCTGTTTGTGATGGTTAGATCACTAGTTAGCTCAGTTGTGGGGATACCGTAATACCAGTGTAGACCTCTGGTGCTGATACACTTAAACTAATTTAACCCCTGCTTAGGTCAGCTCAACTTATTTTGGCTTCTAACACTGATGAATGTCTGAGCGCTGCACAGTTTCTGTAAAAGCGTCTGTGGCAGTTTAAGGTGTTACTGTCTTTCCCTTTCAGTCCAGATGTTTATTTCTGTCCACTGAGATTCCTCCCCCCCTCCCATATTTGAGTGGGTGGAATAGCTCACATAAGCACTCTTTATTCATATCACTGCAAAGACAGAGTGATTTCTTATTTGGTGAATAAGACTTGAAGATAAGGAAGTGTCCAAAATGTACCAGGCAGGTTCGCAAAGCTTAAGGAGATCATCTTAAGAAAGGAAGTTGAGCCTATGTATCTGTGAGTCAGGCAGAAAAGAATTCATAAAGCTACAGCTTGTTTGAGCCAGAATTTCATTAGATGTTACCTTCCAAACCAAGCCTCCTGAAAGGGCTAACTGTCTACCAAATGGGCTTAGCTTAAAATGCCACCGAAGGCATTTTTAAGATAGTATGACTAACTTTGCACTGAAGTGGAGGAAGAACACTCCATAATTTGTCCTGTTGTGACAGAGCTTAGCAGTAACAGCTTAAAACACGAAGGCTATTACTTCAGCAGTCTCCTTACTGACATTAGATAGTCACCTAGAGTCACTTTTCTTGCTTGACCTATACCAAACAGTAAACTGGGCTCCTGTGTTCTCTCCTGGATTTGAAGAAGTTATTAAACCAATTCTGTCTTTCCAAAGCTTTATGCATTCATGCTGGCATCCTCAATAAAGCTGGGACACAAACAAAAAAAAGCAAACAAACCAGTCACAATAGCATTCAGTGCACTTAAACTTGGAGGAAATGAAAATCAATATTTGTCAAATGGAGGGAAAAGGTAAAATGGACTGAGGAAAAATGTCCGGCTTTCTTAAAAGCCATTAGTGAAAATGAAAAGTTGACAGCAATACTGAAATTTAATTCCTGCATCGGTGCTGTTTGAACAGATGATTTTGTTGTTGTTGTTGTTTTCACCTTCTGTCTGCTGATGCATGCACTAGGTTAATACACACATATTCCTTTATTGTTAGTGCTTTTGAATGGAATTTATTACATTTTAATTGTGCATGGTTTGGAACCTTGGAGGCTTGTATAAAGCCTTCGCTTGTGGTTAAAGTGTGAGTTGCTAATTTAGGAAATGTAAATTTCGTCCCTGGCTCTGGGCACATGTGACCTTGGGCAAGTTGCTCTAATCTCTAGATGCACTTTGTAAAATGATGCTAACAGTAGTTCCTTACCTTTAATTTTTGTTTATTTTGGATATTTAGATAGGAAACTGTCCAGATTGGTCTTTTACAATGTGTGTATACCATACATGGCTACTCTTTTGGAATATAAATGGTTATAAAATATTCAATACAAAATGGCTATTTTGAATTTCAGCATCTACCAGAACACCTGGAAGTGCTCTGCTGGTACCTCAGTACAACATTTGCCACTTACCAGATGAAGTTTAAAAGTTAATGCCACGTTATACGTGCTTACACTTTTACTGTATTTGTAAGAACGAATCATCAGTTATTGCAAAAGTTCTCAAGAGACGCTGTATTTTTGCTGAACTACTGGATATAGCCACAATCTCTTAAAATTTTCCATGTAGACGAAATACCCCTTTCACGGGCACAGTGCAAGGAAATAGTAATTGGATTTGCTGCCTTGCAGACAAGTGCCTGTAGTTGCTTTCCAATTTCAGTGATATTTATTGCAGATAACTTTCAGCCTGGACTTCAGGTAAGGATTTCTCTTTATATATTCCCCATATATGAAAAAAAAATGGTAAAGTTAAGTATGTGGAACTGTAAAGGTCATATTTAATCAGAAGAAAAATGCTGGATGATGTATGGTATGACAGTTTAGGGTCAGACTTGTTGCCTTAGTGACTTCCTGGTTTGCTTGAGGGTAGCGTGTGAGGTAGGAAGGAAGATGTGAAAGGCCTAGTGCCAGTGTGGTATAGTGGAGAGTGCGTTGAAATAAAGTGTGCGGATTGGGGTCCTCTGCAGCTGTTGTTTTTGGTGCAAGTTTCTGTAATACTGCCTGATGCTCTTTGTTTTCTCCCAGAGAGTATATATTTGCATGTACTATATAAAATTACGAGCATCAAACATAGTAGTGCAGCCATGTGTTGAAATGCAGCTATAGGTAAGTCCGTTGTCTGCTCTACTGTTGAGCCCTAGGAATGATGATAAAGACAGGAAATATTTTTGGATCCTCTGAGAGATTTTCTCTGTTTGACCAATTTGCTTTTTATAACCCTGTATATGGCAGTGGCAATCTTTGCTTTTGAAAGGGTAACTCTGGGTTTTGCAACACTGGCCATGTGTGATACAAGTCAGCAAGTTACGCTTACATTTAGATGTTCTTTCCCTGACTGTCTTGTGGAGAAACAGAACGGAGTGAGTTTCACTTCATCAGGAGTCTGAAGTAACTGTCAACTAGCGCCTGAAGTCCTCACTTTATCTACTACTCATCTTGAAGGGCTTTCTTTTTATCTGAAAATTAGATATTGACAACAGTAACGACAGGAGGAATGAAGAATGTGGGCAGCAATTTCCACCTCCCCACACACCTCTCTTGCAACTTGGCCTAAATTTCAAGCTTGTTCAATGCTTTATTTTGCTATTTCAATTTATATAATGCTCAAGTTAAACCATCCCAAAGAATCATGATTTTTAGAAAGTGCTACTCTGTCTGAAGATCAGACTTTTAAAACGTGTTGACACAAAATCACTTAAAATCATGGCCCAAATCCCGTGACAGTGGACAGTTACAAGCTGACATCCTAGACAAACACACTGAGGTCATCCTAATGCCTGCCCTGTCTGGTCAGCAGTCATCCGTCCGTCCGTCCTTCCGCCCCCCGCAAAAAAAAAAAAAAAAAAAATTTATTTTTATCAAAGGAAAGCAAGTAGTTTGTTGTTTGATTAGTCTTTATGTGTATGAGTGGGGGGGCAATGTGCTGATAGAGCCATGATGTAGTCAGGCACCTGTAGCCAATGTGGGATGTCTCTGTGGGGAGATGTATGCAGTACACTCTTAGCCCTTTGCAGAGGGCCTAATCGCGGCTGCTGCATTTCCAAATAAGTTTTGGGGGAGATTTGACCTTAAGCAGATGAAATTGCTATAGTTAGTTACTGTAGAAGGCTCTGAAGTAGCAGGGAGTCCTGTGGTGATGTGATATGTCTCTCTTTCTTCAGGTTTATTATTTGCCTCTCGTATTCCATCCCCTCCTCCTTTCTTTTTTTCTTTTTCTCTCAGGAGTTAAGGCTCTGTGTAATGTTGACAGTTACTGGAAAAGGCTCTAACAGCAGTAGAGCTGGTGAAAGATGAGACTATTTATAGAAAACAATAAAGTAAAAATAAATTTGAGATTAAATATCAATAGCTACCAGCTGTAGCACCTTTTCTCCCTCTACTGTTAAGTAGTAAAATCAAAGCATAATTTGGAAAGGATCCCTGCTGGAATTGGAGAAACTAGTCCATTCTGCATGGTGAAGGGAAGTTGATATGTTCATTTACAGGATGGCATTTTCTCAGTTTCTGCAGAACCAGCCCCCAGCCGGGGTTAGAAGCTCACGTGTTGTAGGAAGTGAGATTTTTCTGCGTGGGTGTAAAACTAAGCTTTTGGTCTCTGGTGGTGAATGGACATTCTGAGTCTTTCCAGTGCCACCATAACTATCTAAAATGATGGGATGGACACACATCTATTAGGACAGATCTCCAATTCAGGAGACTTTGGAATGGCTGAAGTGCAGTAAAATGACTCGATCTACCCTGTCAATGTTCATAGTGTAAGTGATGTGCAGAGAAGTTTTTGGCTACAGCAGTGGCAACTATGGAAATTTCTTCGATGAGTTTGTCCTAAATCAAGGGTTGATCTCATCTTGGTTCTCTTCAGCAACTCAGAGGTACAGAGGTCTCAGCTTATACTCTGTATTCCTCTCTTCCCAGAGCCTAGCTTGGACTCCGTTTAATACTATGTATTTTCTCTTTCGGTGGAAATAGTTAATCTAAGCACTCTGCGCAAGTCTTAAAAACTGCTTTTAGTTCCCTCCATCAATTGACTTTTGATATGTGGTTTTCTTTATTTCTTCTTCAAAGACTTGTGTGGATATAGCATTGTCCTTTTAAATGGATGAATTTTGGTATGGGAAGTTTTTGCTCTCTTCTCCTGATTACGCTACAAAAGGAAGTTGACAGGGATGGGCAATTTTGGCAGATCAGGGTTTTTATTTCTGAGGAGGATCAGAGTACAGTGGCTGCTAGTAGCTGCTGAGCCTTTTGCTAGTCTCATTCAGTTACTATTCAGTGTCTTCTTCCTTCTGTTCTTTATTGCTTCCAGGTATGTATGGTTGATTTTTCCTGAGAAAGACATTAAGAAAGAAACTTTTCACAATATGTGTATGTGAAGGCCTGTGGGTGGAGACGGGTAAATTTTTCCTGGGTTTTGTTTGATATAACCTTACAGTACAGTTTCTGAGTGAGAAACCTACAGTAACGTCTGGGAGAACCAAATAATTTAGGCCTCCTTCATGAGTGCTTCCTTCCTATTCCTTCATCTCATACTGTTCAGTGTTCATTTTTTAATGCCATTATTGCTTGCCTGTGTTAAAATATTTTGAAGTACCAGATTTCTCTGGATTCAATTGAAGAGCAATAACACCAGTTTAAAATAAATGAGAGAGAATTCTAAATAATATTCCAGAAGATTTTTTTCAGCAGAGGGAGTGTTTATTCCAGAAGTGTTTATGTAACACTGCCGAAAATCTGGACAAGTCATTGCAAAAGACTTGAAACAGAGAGTTAAACTATTTAATAGTGGTCAAATGCTGCTACCAAATTTAGTCTTTACTAAAATCAGAAATGTTACAGCCTTCTGGTTCAGTAATAAACCTACAGTGACTCATCAGGGTGATGTTGTGGCTTTTTCCTTTGCTCTTATGGAGCACGGTATTGATCAGACTGTGAAATAATACAACAGCTGAAGCTCAGGTAGCAAATATGCACTGAATTGATCTCCCTTTACTAAGTCTCCTATATCCCAGCATTATTTATGGCAGAAGGATTGAGTCTGGAAAATAACTTTGATAAATACCACCTTGTAGCACCTGTTTAAGTGATGGGAAAGAAAGCACTCCCTAGTTTGTTAACTTTAAGTATTGGGAGTAGAAATGATGTGCACATAATAATAATATGATTCATACAAACCACTTTTCAACCAACTCGATATATTTCATTACCTCCTTTCCAGCAGAAGTATTGATTTTTGTTTTGTGGTTTTATAACACAATTTCAAGGCTGTTGTAGTTTAATGAGCCATGTTCTTATGATGTTTAAAAAGATTTGAAGCATTTGTTGAAATAAATACTATGGATTGCCCATTTCTTGTCACCTCTTCTTTCTCTCGCCCATGTAAACCCAGCATAAGAATGAACAGGGCAGCCAGCTATGTGGCTTTTTGTGTTTGAGATCAAAATGCTACTGGAGAACAATGGCAGGCCACACTTCTGTGTTCATGACCACACACAGCAGCACCTGCAGAGCAGTAAAATGTCATTGTTGCTTCTGCAGTTTGAGCACAGAGGAAGCACCACTGAGGTGGCAGATGATTCTAATAATACTTGATGTGAATTGATGGGGAAGGAGGACCATAACACAGAGGGCTTTTTATTATAAGCCTTGACTTCCCAAGCTGTGAACAACAGAGTACTGCACCTGTGGACTTTTTTCAAATCAACCATTATGGAAAGTGACAGATTTTATTAACTTAAGGAAGAACTTTTCAACATGGGAAACTTGTAGTTTATTTTGGAGACATGAAGAAAAAAAGCAGAAGGATATATCACATATTTCCCACTGCTCATACTTTTCTAGTGTGCTTTGCTTTTTGAATGTGCTATAATAGAAGCGCAGGGGCATTATTAGAAAGACTTTTATCTTAAAAAAAAAAAAAGATAAAGAGAAAAAGATGAAACAACATCTTTGGGACTTTTTTTTCACTGGGACTTTTTTACCCATTGCTTCATGCGTTATATTAGATGAAGAATGGAATTAGCAAGAGAATAAATATATTGCTTGAAGAGATAACATGATAATTTTAAGACATTCAGGATAGCTGAGGCTTGGGGGGTGGGGAGGGAAGTTGGTGGGGAAAAAAACTCAAATCATCCAATACAAGTGATTTATACTAGGCACTGTCTTTGTGCAGTCAGCTCCTGCCTTGTGCATCCATCATGGGAAGGTTCTGGGATGGCAGGGACTGGACATGCGGGCTGCAGGACTGTAGTGTTGTCAAAGGCATATGCAGGTAAATGGAGCTGACATACATTTGGACAATACAGAGTTTACTTGCAACTCCAAACAGGTCAGTTTATCAGTTTTATTTACAACAGCAAAGCATCATTGCTTGAACATGTCTTCTAATATTTCTGTTCTGGGGTTGTGAAAGTATATCGGTCTGGTTTTTAGAATGAAATAGAACAGCATCAGTATTTCTTTTTTCAAGTGGCCATCATGTGCCCCGTAGTGTAATGCAGAGATACTGCAAAAGTTGGAAAGATTAGATGCCTGGTGGTCTAATGCTAGAGTGATTCCTACCTATACCATAAGTTAACAAAGTGCAGGATCTGATTTATCTAGAGTTTTTCCATTATTTTTATTTAATGGAATGTGTGGCCGTATTCTGAATTTATTACGGCTGAAATGATTTTGCTAGGCAAGGACACAAGCCTCTGGTACCCATATGAATCCAAACACATCCAAATCTTTGTGTAGGTGCAATTAATACCCTGATGATGATATAATTCAGGTTGCCTTAAAAACAGAACACACATAAAAAGGGAAGTTGATATGAGCATTTTATTATCTTCATATGTATATAGTTTTTATAGTCAGTTTTGAAGGAATCATAGAAGTTGTAATTCATGTAATATTAATGGCTAAGAGTTGACAAATCAAGCATAAAGTCCACTGGATCATGATTATTAGCTAAAAGCATAGTGCTATCTGGTGATTCTTTTTGTTCTAAAAATAAGCTCTGGATGAACTGAAAATCATTTTGCAGGAAACCCTTAAGTAAAGTGATCATGCAGAGTAGTTGGTGGAATATTACGCTTTTCATGTGCACAAACAGGTGGTGAGCTTGGCCTTAGATTTAATCAGGGGATGATAGACAGGTAGCACTTTTGTATATTTCAGATGGAAACTTCTTTTCAGAGACAGAAACTGCTTCATATTCAGTAGCCTGTATACCAGGTGAGAGAAATACTTACCAGATATTCATATTATCGTTAGTGTTACTTTAACTTGCTGTTAGAGTTAACTCATACAAGAAAGCTGATGATTTATTTAGTCAACTGCAAAAACTTTGGTTTTATTCTCTTCTCCTCCTTTTCCATTTTGGCAATGCATATAGCAATCCAGAACACACAGAAATGTGGCTGTGAATAAACTTGTGAGCAAATAACTGCCTTAACAATTCAGGATTCATGGATCTCTGACCACATTCTTTTTAGCTAATATTTTAGATAAGATTTTGATATCAATTGTTTCTCTTTCCCCTCCCAAAACATAATACCTGGTAACCTAAGCACATACAATCTGTTTCAGAAGAGAGATTCAAGCAAGTGCAGCCACTGGTGTGTTTTAATGTCACTGCAGAGATTATGTTACCTTCCTAGAAAAAAAACCCTTTTTTTCTTCCCTTCAAATGGAAGTCTCCTGATACCCCTGTCGGAGACCATTTGTTATGCAGAGTTTTGTGAAGCAATCAAAATTAATTCACAGTGATCTTTTCACCCCAGAACTCCCAGCTTCTAATAATGGGCTTTCTCAACAGGTGCTCATTGTGGCAGTTTGACTCCAACTTGCCAGACTAAAGATTTTATTCTTTAGCCATATTTAGGAATGAAATTCTGAGCTTATAGTTTACTAATCTTAAGCAGCTGCCCAGGAAGGCACACCTGCTTAAAAGAATGATGTCTTGTGTCTTTGGGATCTAAAACCTAAAGATGTTTCCACATTTGTCTATTTCTGTAATTAATAAAATCTCATTTACAAGTCACTAGAAAACCTGTCCAACAACAAATGCCATGTAATATTGTGGTCTTATTAGGAATCTAATTGTGCTTTTTATTCTTGCAGAGGAGCAAAATTCCCCCTGAAAATAAAACAAGATGCTTTGGTATTTTTTTTTCTTTCCCGAGTTAGGATTTGTAGTAGGTTTCATTGTGAAATGAAACAGAAGTAAAATAAAACAACTTTTTTAAAGGTAGTACTAATAAGCTATACTCATTTTGACTGTTGAGAACTTTGACAAATGTTTGCTTATCTTTTGCAGGCACTGTTTAAATATGTTTCATATGAGCTTCAAAAGCAAAAATCAAAACAATAATATTTTTTTTCTATTGAATGTCCTTGGTGGAAGGCAAAAAAAAAAGAAAGGATAAGTTGGTTAGGTAAAAGTAATACAGAATGTATCATCAGAAATACCTGCACGGCTGTTGGTACCAGTATATCATAATATTCTCATTCCTTTAACTGTACATAGCCATGTAATTAATGAAGTACATTACCAGTGGAAAGGTATCCCTGTGGAGGGTAAAGCCATACTAGTCAAAGCACATTTACGCTACTATAACTGTAGTAGGAGATACTGTTGTCAAAGCTGTTATGGTAAAAAGTGGCTTAAGCTATAACCATGTCCAAAATACGGCACTAATTGTACCTATGCAAAATGATATGTTCAGCTGGCTTCACCATACTGGTATTAACTCAGGATGAGAACTTCTAGGAACACCAGTGTAGTATCAGAACATATGAAGTGTCTACAAGAGAGGAAAAAAGGGAATTAAAACAATTACTAAAAATGTATTTCTGGACAGGATGATTGCCACTTGCATGGTGTTTAAGGAAGAAAACCTTTGCCTGAATTTGTTTTGCTTTGTATGCCACCTTTAAGATTAGACTTACTTAAGAACAGCCAGGAAATGTTTGCCTTTGTATAGCTATTATTAGTCATTGATTGTATTGATGATAATACTGCTGTAGGTTGAAACTGGGGCCTTTGACATCATCCTCCATTTTATAAAGTTAATAAGAAGTCACTAAGCCCCTTTATTGAAGCAGGTAGCTGAAACAGCAGGGGCCTTCAACAAACCACATATACGTGACACTGCCCAAAACAAAGACACACGTGAGGCCTCTCAGACTGTTGCAGACAGAGAGGCTTTATAGAGTATTGCTTTAGCACAACTGTTTGAGGGAATGATGCAGGAAAAACAGCTTGCAAGGAGAAAGAAAAAGCAGTAAAAAAGCATCAGCCAAAACCACATGAACACTGGTAGCATTTACTTGGGAAAAGTGTCAGTGCTTTTTAAGTTAAATGCTAAGAAAAAAAAGCTTAAAATTAAGGGAAAAGAAACCATCTCCAGCTGTTTAATTCCTCTTATGTTCAGGGAAACAGGATTTTGTTTATGTCAAAGAAGGAGCTGACTTTATCATCAATTTCTCCTAATGGAAAGAGAGTCCCTATGCAGTGGCTTGCTGCTCAAGTCAAAAGGGGGTGATATTGCTTTTTATTTCAATAGCACCATTTATTTAGGATTCTCAAAATATTCTATAAATGTAGGTATTGGACAACACTAGTTCCCTTAAAGTAGACAGATATCATTTTACCTCCTTAGCAAAGTAAGGGACTTTGCTAGTAAGTATTAGTTAAGCAGTTTGCCCAAATTCAGCAGTGACCTGGTCACAGAACTAAGGGAATCTAGGGTCCTGATCCCTTTTTATTCATACTGGTGTAAATCAGATGTGAGCAAGAGGAGAGTCATGTCTTAGTGGCTGCAACACCTGGTTCCCCAATATAATTATGAATGTAATCAGACTCCTTCTGGAGCTCAATGAAATACAGAAGTCCTGATGCTAGATCCCTTGCTCTTGATACGCTGTCTCACAGTGGAGGTCACTAGTACATATATGCTTGTGTGAAATCTGGAATATAGCACTGTTTATACCGTACCACAATATTTCCAAAGCTTTATAGAAAACAATGAAAGTGAAAGCCTTGGCCCATGATCTTTAACATTGATAAGGGACATAAGGAGTATGCTATGAGCATCTAGTTGCCGCTCAGCTGCTCATGTACTTACTTATAGCATTGAAATAAGAAAAACAAAGTGTTAATTAATAAAATCACAAAAATGGGATTTCAACCTTTCCAGATTCCAACAATTTCCACACATGTGGGAGGGGGGAAGTCCTGGGTGATGATACAACTTGCCAAGAATCACCTTGCAGATGTGGACTCACATCTCCTGAGTCCCAGTTTAGTGTATAATTCAAAAAGGCATCCACCATAGATAGACAATTGCAGGCTATAAAGCTTTTCCATTCTTTAATACCAGTTACTGTTAACAGAAGATTTGGTATACATTAAGGCTCTAGTTGAAAAGTGTCTAGAATATTTATAAAACGTCACACACTAGCACATCTCTTTACAAGTCTCATCTGAAAAAAATATTATAGTCCAAGGCTGATATTTAAGAAGCTAGTTCACTCCACAAGCACCTCACATTTGTTCTCTACATGAGCTTTAAAATTTTGTTCTCTCTAGAGCAGTTTAACTTTGTTTCTTCCAACAATCAAACGGATTGGCCCCAAATACTTCTGACTGAAGCAACTGTTTCATGCTGTATCAGGAATAAAGCTCATTCTGAGTTGAACATGGCTATAAAATTGTCTGAAAAGTGGAATTTAAAAGACATCATCACATCAAATAGTAAAGGGTACACAGTTATTGCAAATGTGAACCCTGACCTACAGTGGACCTCATGTGGATATCAGGACAAAGCTGTTTGCTACTTTACTCTTAGAACACAGCACACTTCAGCTTGCTCTCTGCTTTTGCACTATCAAAAGCCAGTGTGTTCAATAAAGTATGTAACTCATTAGCCACCAATGTCTCCTAGTATGTTTAATTCAGCTTGTTTAATGAGTTCTTGCAAAATTTTTCAATGGAGGAAGGGATTGTTTAGGCTACCAAACTAAACACCAAAACATTTATGGCTTATACTTCTGTCTGTGTGAGGAAAATATTAGTAATCTGTGAAGCACACTAAACAATCCTATAGAATTAGATAAAGTATTTGTACCAGGGGAGAATCACCCATTTTTATTCATGTTTTCAACCATACTGAATAAGATTTTCATATGCTTAGCCTGAAAGCATACCCAGTAGATTTTGGAAGATTGAAGTGGGTGAATAAAGTGGAATACTGCATAAATGCTTATAGATAACTTATAGCAGCAGAGGAAGCTACACTGTAGCAGCATATCCATGTAGAGATAGAATGGTATTTTGAAACCACGTAAGCTTTGTATATCCTATCTTCCCATTAAAAAAAAAAAAAAAATCATATAGCTGAAGACTTAAAAATCAGCTAAAACATAAGCAAACAATGCAATGATTTTTTTTCCTAAAGCTGCTAGCAGTATGACTTACCAGCTGTTAGATGTAGGTATTTGCTCCAACGGAATATTTAACTTCAGTATAGCTGGCTGGTTTATTGCTGTTGATGGTGTAACTGATTACTTTGTTGCTATTCAAAATGTGAATAAGCTATGTGCTTATCTACTACTCTTACCCATTGGGAAATGAAGAAGTTGACTGCTGTCAAGTATTGCTGAGGTACAAGTGAAAAATTAAACTCTTTCTACTTACCGAATTAGTCACTTCTTGTTCTTCCTCTTCTCTCTCCTTTTGCCAAAGGCTATGCTATCACCTGGCTTTAAAAGAAAACATATTTCCTGCATTCTGTGCCAGCTTAGATGCCAGCCTTCTCTATTCTGGAAAACTTCTAACTTTCCCTGTTTCTTTCTTGCTACAGCTTCTTTTACCACAGAGAAAACTGATGTAAATTATATAAACATTGTAGGGAATATTATGGTTTTGGATGGAGGACATCCATGGCATCAGTCACGTTCAGACCTGCGGTAAATTTCTGGCTCTATACTGGAGTGTAGAGGGGTTTTGTTGGCATTGAGTTTTCATCTGCAAGGGGGAATGAGGAGCATACATTTGATTTCAACTGTAATATATTACTTTCATGCTACATGTCTTAATGAACATTTTCTGAACTTTAATGGACTTATGGCTTTTTCTGAGAAAATAATTTGTATATGTATGTAAGCCTGCTGTTATACCTCTCAATCTGAAGATGGGGGCATCCCTACTCACCACATTTAGTCGAGTGAGGAGGGTGTTACCTCTCTGGCAGCCCTGGCACCCTCTCCTTTGCTGTGGCTTTGTGGCTGGACAGAGCCCATTGTGGCTGGGGCAGATGGGATCAGAGAAGACCTGTGGTACAGTGCAGGGTACCCAAGCAATCCCTTTGCAGTGTGCCTGCCCTCCAGTGCGTTAACCATCAGGATGTGGGGATCCCTTCCTCTGCACGCCTCTCCTCACAGCCCTACATGGAGAAACCTGTGTCCAGGACCTCATGTCCCTGGCTGCTGACAGCATAACTATGGACTGTAGAATGCTCCTCAGTAGTTGAATTCACATCCTTTTTTCTTCATGAATATATATACATATACAAAAGAATAACTATCTTTAAAAATATGATTTATCTCATGAAGACTTTCCAGTATGTGAATTATGGTGCATTAAATTTAACACAAATGTGCTGGCATAACCCTGTTTCGTTACTTGCATAAAATGTAGTGAGAGGTTATTCTGTCAGGCTACTTGAGTATCAGGAGCTATGTTGGCCATTTCTAAGTATTCCCTAGGTCATTTTGTTAAGGTAAGAATTCCCATTAAGGTCTCTGGCATGCTTCATGTGAGTAGGCATGCTGGGATGAATATGTGAACTCCTGGCAAATAAGAGCATTATAGGCATGAATTCTTCTTATAAAGCTTGTTTGTTTCTTGGGTTCATGTATTTCTGTTTTCTCTTCTTTAGCAACAATTCTGATGATTTAAGGACTAAAAATAATATGCTGCTCTTTCTTTTAATAATGATTTAGATTATTTATTTTACAGCTGTCAGAATATTCCAAGGCCAAGATATTAAAGTACAAATACAATAAGGAAACACATGAGTTTTTTGTTTGGAAATGCATATCTCAAATTCTGAAATAAAATTTTCTGATTCATTTGTTCTAAGACACTAAATTAAGTGAATTAATTTCTTCAGCTAGTATCCTGCCTAATATATGAGGTAGAAATATAGTGTAATGATTTATATTTTGATGAGATCACCCCACCTAAGAACTTCAGATCTTAATGATGATTACCAGATGGATAAACAGAGATGCATTCAAATTCTCTGCCTCAGTTTTCCATGTGTTTAAATAATAACAATAACTTCCTGCCAAGGGAATTGTAGTTACTTGTACAAAAGACCAAATGTGCAGTAAAATGTAAATTAGGACATCTTCACTGAAGTCAAACATAACTGAGAACCTGGACCAAAATATTTTTATAAATATATATATATAGGATGCTTTGTATGCCTTGATTTGAGCAGGTGGTTGGACTTGATGATCTCCAGAGGTCCCTTCTAACTGAAATCTTTCTATGATTAAAAGGTTATGGGTAGAAGCAATGGTAAACATATGAAAGACAATTATATGAATGTTTTGGAAATTAGGCTAGAGTCAGGAAAAAGGGAGGGTCGAGGCTGTTGTCTTACAAATTGGTTTGTTTTCCTTTTGAATTTTGTGTGAAGTACAGCAGTGCAGTCAAGTATTATGTTTGTAAAGTGCCTTATGAAAGTCTTATAGCAGTACAAGGCTCTTTGAGATGGCAGAGGAAGGAGGAAAAGAACAATGTCTCTTGTCTGGCTGCATTACAATAGGACAGTCAATGACATTGTAATTCCTAGGAATCTTTTCTCCAAATGATGCAAAGAACAGTGATTGTCTAGAAAGAAATCAACAACTTTTCTGTTTTTTAACAGAGCAGCTATGTTTCCTTCCTTCCTTTCTGTTATGGCTATTTAATCTCTTCTTTCAGTGTGTTTAAAATGTGTAAGCCTAGGTGGGACATGTGGAGAGGACCTAGGCTTTTGCAAAGGCAGATAGGGTGGTGCTGAACCCTGCTCTGAGAGACATAGCAGGACTAAAATGCAAAGAACATGTGAATTACATGGTGCATATTTTTAAGATGTAAATGTCATGTTCTAATCAGTGCAGAGATGATGGTTGATCCACAGAAGCCACTTTTATTGTCTCATTGTAGAGACTGATTCATTAGCTCAAGTTGTTGAAGGTCATTTATTGGAAGTCTGCTATAAAACGGCAGCTGTAATCGCTGGGGTTTGCTTTTTCTTGTATCTACTTTTACATCCCAATATCCTTAGGTTTGTGTTTTAGCAATTTTCCCTTCAGCTGAGGTGGAGTTGCCTTCCTGTATGTCCAGTTTTCTGAAACACTTTACTTTTCTTGTAAAGGGAAGGTAATGTAGACAGAGCTGCTGCTGTAATGTAGTAACTCCCATTTACCACTGGATGGTGTTTGAGTCAGCCTGCAATTCTGGGTTAAGTGTCTGTCTACGCCAACACAATGAATAGCTTGTTGTGCAACTGAATGCAAGAATCCCAAGGCCATTTTAGTGATCCAAGATGAAACTTTCTGTTCTTTGTGTTTACTATAGACTGTCAGAATTTAGAGATGCTTAGAAATAATAAATGTAATAAACATGTTAAAATGTGATCATTCCAGGATGATAAATGGAAGGTTTCCCATATCAATGTTAATTCAACTTTACCGTTATTGCCTAAAGCAACCTTTAATTTCATTCTTGTTTTTTTAATTAAAATGGGCAGATTTGCCTTATTTTCTCCTACTGAGCAATACTTCACACTGTTGGTGGCCACTGAAACTTAAGTAGGGCCAGATTTACTGAGTTGTTGCACAGCAACACAGGGCCAGATTTTGCTACTCTTCCCTGTATATGATAGTGTTATACGATTATTTTAAGCTAATGACGTTCCAGAACTGGAATAGTAAGTTCAAATACTTATTCTGAAGTTAAGAACATTCAGATGCACACCAGGATCCATATTTTGTACCGTATTCCCTCTCTACATGAAACAGATACAGTATCATTTGTCTAAATGAGCTCTTGCAACCTTGTCCTCTGTGTTTTTATAGAAGTGAGTTATGTAATCTTCCAAGATTCATAAACTATCCTTTACAATTAGTTTTAACTGAGTAAAAGATATGCCCTGGGTGTCAGCAGTGTCTGTGCATCAATGTGTTGTTAAAGGATTGTAGAACAAGCCTGATACTATGTTCTATGTCTCTCTTCTAACTGCTAGTTGAAAACTTTGAATAATAAAGTTTAGTCTGCCTGTCGGGGGGGGGAAAGGGGGAGGGGAAAGTGTCACACACTTTAGTACCACCTAATTATTCCTTGAATGCTCTTTTGGCCTTGTTTGCTTTTGTATTATGCTTATTTAAATGTCTTATTTACTTAGAGGCGTTACACTCCTGAGAAGACTCACATACAGTCTCAACGCTGAGAATTTGCAGTGATAGTAAGTTTACATCTGCAACTCAGCTTGTATCCACCCAATCTTCAGGTTGATTTGGTTTTTGGGGGTTGTTGGGGGGGGGGGGGGGGTTGGTTTTTTTGGTTTGGTTTGGTTTGGTTTGGTTTACCAACAAAACTGAACTTAGAGTCCATGCTTTTAGCTTTGCTGTTTAGTTGACCAATGTCTTTGGGGCAATGTACAGCTATCAAAAGAAAGCTTCCAGAATAATAATATCAGGTCAGTTGCTGCCAACCTGAATAACATCAAGGGCACAGACTTGTTTTCCTCTCTTGTCCTACTTCACTATTGAACAAACGAGGGAAAAAAGATCAGGAATTGTATTTGGCTCACCGTGCTAAGAATTCTTTATGGGAGTACACGATGAAGCAGAAATGTTTGTGATGTCTCTTCCTCTCTAGCTCAAAGAAAAGTTCTTTCCTCTATAAAGACAAAAAAGGTGGAAATTTACACTCAGCAACCAATGCTAAAGGAGTGAAGTTTGAAAGACTAATTGCAAGATCTAATTCTGTACAAGCTTTGCTGAGTATGCTTTGACTTGGAATTGCTGCCTCACTAGGACTTGATAAAAAGGACAGAGAAGTCAATGGAAACAGACCTGTTGGCTCTCCCAGGCTTTGTATCTCACCCAGAAAGTGTATCACAAAACAATTATAAAAGTAGTGAATTACAGCACAAAGTCACCTTGGATCCTGAGCTGTTCCAAACGCTTTCAGCTTACATTATTTTCCAACTGTGTCACTTTCCCTAACTATCTGTGTCACAAAGCATTACACCAAAGACGTCAGCTGTAATTCGTTTTCTTAAATATCTGACTTTAAAATCTGTGTCAGGCGATTTGTATCATCTGTCAAACAACTGTCAGAAAGGGCCAAGAGGGAAACACCTGAGAAAAGCATAGTGCTGAAAGATCTGTGTGTGGAAGTGCTGCGTCCTGTATGAACAGCTACTTGAGGAGATCCTGGAAAATCCAGTAACATTGTCAAAACTTTCTGTATCTGTGCAGGTTGGAAATGCAATCTTGGATCAGATTCTCTGGCTGCTGCATGGTCTCTGGTGGTCTTGGACAGTTGGGTACTGCTTGCAAGAGCTTTATGGCTGGCCTTAAAATGGCTCATAATACTTCCCATCAGGAGCTGGCATGTTACCCTGGCATGTTGGCCAAATTCTAATTATAGTTTATCTATTAGGAATTATTCTAGGGTTTCATTTAATTATTCTTTGTAGACCAGTGCTCTGACTTTCTAAATAGAAGCTTTAAACTGGTATTTCTTTAGCTGTGTGTTAGTTCTTTACTATGGCATATAGTAAGATACTGTTTTTTCAAAGCAGGTCACACTTATTTTTTTCAGTCTACAGGAGTTTTCTATAGAGTGTGATGAGAATTTTTCTTTGCCTCTTGCCCTAAATTTTTATGTGACTTTTTTCCACTCTTGAACAGTAACCACATTTCATTCAAGTATTGTATGTGTTTCATTGATGCCAGTGTGATGTTCCTAGACATATGTCTGATTGTATGGTAAACTCAGTAGTGGCACAGAGGGGTGGAGCCTCTCCAGGATTATGATTTCAGTTTTGAAAGTATAGGAGTTTAAATCTTTATGTAAAATATTTAGGGATCTGTTTGTTTAAAAGATAGTATATACTTTTACTGTAATGATTTTCTGGAATGTATAATTGTGCCTCGTAATAAAGTCAGTCCTTATCAGTGCTGTTAGTAGTTGCTAAAATGAGTATGGCCATATGCAGTAATGTAGAAAATCATCTTTCAAGTATTTGTTTTAAAAATGATGGGCTAGTGTCATGGCATGAAAAGCTGTGGAGGCATTAATTGTCTCTCCTGTTACTTTGCTAAACTAATCCATATAAAAAGAGCAGATTAAATTGACTGACCCTCATATATTTAATGATTGCTGCTATTTGACTAAGAAACATTTCTCAGGAAGCCGCTTGTCACAGGCTATCAATATTCTTTTAATCCCATGTTAGTTATTGGTGTACTTTGTTACTCTCCAAGATGGCCTGTCTCAAGTGGTTCTTCAGCTTGCACAGCAAGAAAATGAGATGCTAAATGGTTGCACAAACAATTTGATTATAGTGTTTAATTCCTGCCCTATGGATTTCCAAGATCAGTGATCCTTTCTCTTCTTTAGTTGTTATTATTATTACCCTTCTAACTGATCTTTCTGCTGCCAGAATTATTTTATTCCTTTTTGTCAAATTGCATTTTGAACTCAGCTTTCTGCAGAAAGTGCTGGACTTCTATGTAGTTTTGCTTTAATAACTACCCATGTCAGAGTATTAGCATACACGTTATTATGTGACTGCTGTTCACAGTTAACATTATGATCTTTGCTGTGCATTTGATTAATACACAGAAAAGGATGAGTAGTTAAGATATTTCAGGCTTTTTCTCTACAGTTTATATCAGCTAGAAAGTTGGATTTCATGCAATACAAGGATGTTCAGAACAAGACAATGACTTTGTCAAGGTGTCTATCTTTCATGTTGTGATTATTGGCTGTTTTAGGTTTGTGTTTAATTTTTCAGCAATCCAGGTTCCTACCATATTAGTCTGATTCAGTGACCAATTAAGTCAGTAGAAAGACCATAGTAAGCTTTGTTTACTTATTTTGAGTGCATATTTATTCCATGCTGAAGGCCTTAGTAAATATGGTTAAGGACTGATCTTGCAAAATGCTGAATACTCTGCCCCAGATTCAGAAAATTACTTAATTTAAGTGAATGCATAGTAATTTAGAATTCAAAAGAGTATTCACATGCTAAAAATTAAGCAGGTGCTTATTTGTTTTACTGGAGCCTGGGACTGAGTTTGTCATGACATGCTACTGTAGTGGCTTCAGATGGAATACCTCTAGTCCCTACAAGTGTTATTTGTTTCTTCTTGCTCAAAGAAAAGCTACGTTTTGCTTGTTTCATTTCATTGAATTTTACTCATATAACTTCTTTTATTTCATGGGGAATTTTGTTTCCTTTTATCAGACATAGGGGAAAATAATGTTATTATATGTTTTTTTGTAATTTAAGTTCAGTTAGACTTTAAAGATAATTAAGATTGAGCTTGACAGTGAATAACCGTGTTTCAAGGTGAAATACTCTGCAGAAAGCAGTTTTGCATTTTAAAGCCTATTACAAAACCACACAAGTATTATAAAGGACGTTAGTTCTAAGATGTACACAGTTGAACCTTGAAAATTTAAAATAGAGGGTCAAAATTATTTTCAAAATACTTGGTTGAAACTCTCACACCCAGAGAGAGGTGTGAGAGTATATGTAAATGTGTGTGTTGTATATGTAAACCCAAGGAAAAAAGGGAATTTTACTGTAAGTTACTCCTAAGAAAAAGGTTAGATGGGAAACATAAAGCAAATAAGGTTTTTCAGTGTTGCACGTTTAAAGAGCCAGACATACTTTAATTCAATCATGGTGTAGTTTGTAAAAAATGTAATTGGTGTTCACATCTCTGATAGGATCAAGTTTACATAGATATTTGCTATTTTTATTCCTCCTAGATTGCCATTCATTTCTTTGTTTTTGTCATGTTCATTCTTGTTCCGAGCACTTGATTGTTCTTTCTGGAAGAAATCTATAGGAATGCCAACTTTACTGGAAAAAAAGACTTTAGTTTTGGCTACATATCATCTAAAAGCAAGTAATACATACAGGCCTTGTGTTAGGACTCTGGTGCGTGAAAATGCTTAAACAAAAGGCTCTCCTGAGACTAAATCTTAAATAAGCATAATCCGGAACATTGTGAATCAAACTTCTCTTTCAACTGTGGACATGTCATGGAAATATTTTGGTTCCTTTTTTTTTATTCAGACTTTAAGATCTCAAGCCTACAATTAACTTGTTTAAAAAGGAGAAAAGAAAACAACCCAACAGCTCTGATTTGATTTAAGCTCTTAAGAGCGTGGAGGTTCCCAAGCGCAATCCTACTCTGGGTCAGGTAGGCTTCGCTGCAGTTTGCTGCTGCTGTTGGTGCATATGGCATCCTGTCCACAGACGCTTGTCATTTTAGAACTATTTTAAAACTATTTCTTACAAATGTTTGGTCAAAGAAACAAATCAGAGGGAGCTACTTGATGTAACAATCAACAGTGCCGTGTAAATATGCCGTAGCTGAATGTTGTAAAATACTGTCAGCTTTACAGAACAGTAGAGGCCCAGACCATTGAGCAAGACTCATTAATAATAGTGAAGTGTCTATATAGTGCTTTGAAAATGAGAATTTTCCCCTCTTTTTCTGGGAGTAAATTAGGTCAGAATGTTCCCAGAATTTACATTTCAATTAAAAATCCCAATAAAAACACATTGTGCTTATAGTGAATGATTCCTTCTCAGGGAAAGATGATATCTCCTGTTAAAAGCCCCTTCATTCCAAAAGGCCACACATCAGTGGTAAGAACTCTTCCTCCTTGTTTGTCTTCTTCAGTTAACTTAAACCTGTGTGAGGGTAGCACACTGTAATCAGACCTCAGCCTTTTACTGTCTGGGTTAGATATGTTTGAGTTTGTATATTTTGGTCCCTAGAGGGTTTATTGAAATATAAAATAAAACAAAACTTTTCTTTGTTTTCTTTTGAACTCACCCACACCTGAAAAATTAGACAAATGATCCTGTTTCCTTAATAGGAATTGTTCTTTTTGTGTGGAGAGGAATTGCTCTAAAATATACTATACAGAGCAGCTCATGCTTACAGTCTCCCTTTTTCACAAAGGTTTGCAAATTCTCAAAATGCTATTACCTTTGGACCACTAAAGCCTCTTTTTTCCTGTCAACCACAAAAGAATAATGTTAATCACAAATTTTATTAGTTTAATTTCTCTTGCTGTGCACTTTATTTGCACAATGGCCACATTCACCATATAGTGTTGTTTCTCTTAGTTAAAGTGCAGTAACTGTTTTTTAACGAACTTTTCAAAGTAATCACTGAGTATAGAGATTCAAATAGTAGCTATCCACCAATGTAGGTAGTGTCTGTGAGATTGAACAGTAATTTATAGAACTAAGATTTGATTAAGTTGCCTTACTTAAGTTGCCTGTTGTCTACTAGAATTACGGTGAATTACAATCGTGGCTATTCTGTCTGAATAAAAGAGATTCCAGTGGAATTGTGTGTGTGTGTGTGCGTGTGTAAAAACTGTCTTAGAGACTTCAGGTAGACACCTAAGAACTAAGCCAAAATAGTCTGTTACCACCTTCTTAAGGAATGCTGAGTGGCCTTGCTTTGAGCAAACAAAATAGGCATTAATTATCTATCCTCTGAAACTTGTCTCAGACTAAAAAGTCTGAAGCTATGCATCTGAATTTTTTTTTTTCCCCCTGTGAAAAATAAAATCAACATTGTGGAAAGCTTTCTATCGTAATCTGGAAATTGCTACTTCTCTAGAAGACAGTGCCTTTTTGTCTACACTTAATATGTGTAGAAGAAGAGGAGTAACTTCACAGTGTGCGTGTGTTCCATATGTTACACTACTTTGCACAGATTTTTGTGGTATTTGGCTGATAAGTTGAGTCTCTTGCTCCAAGATCATCTTGACTGGATATCATTGCTCTATCTAAATGGCAGTAGTAACCAGGAGTGCTTCTTTTTGATGTGACATAGTAGTGTCAGCTTCATTTGCAACATGCTGTTTACCCACTTCTGTGAATATTGCTTAATTCCATGATATCCTACTTCCAGTGATTTTAGGCTTGACTCATGTTCTTTTTTTTTTCTTTTTTTTTTTTTTTTAAGAAATTGGGATTGTTGTTGAATCATACATGTTTTGATGCAAATCAGCTGAAACATTTGTGGGATATGCATTGTCAATATCCATAAATACTTCCTAAGTGCAAGAAGAAAGAATAATGCATCCTTGGCTTGCTCCCTCTGATTACTCTCGGCATTTTTCAGGCACACTTTGTTTTCCCTAATATTAAGAGTATTACCTCCACTGCTTCTGTTTTTGCCTCCAGTATACTTTATCTTTCTCTTATTGGTGTTGTGCAAAACTTAGCTAGTACTAGGATGCATAAAGTGATAAAAATACACACAGCTTTGATGTGAGATATACTACTACCCAACCTCCAGTCTTCTCAATTCATGTCTTATTGCTGTTCCATGACTCCTCAAGGTCAATCTATAATCTTCTTTTCTTTTAATACTTTTTAATAAGTTCTCAGAATCCCCTTTGTGCAAAGAGCTACCTTGTGCACAACTTTCTCAAACTAGATAGCAATTCCCTCTTAACAGTTTAGTTACAATGCTTCCCCCTCCCTGACAGGAACCATTATGCCTTGCAGTATGTGTAAAAGCTCAGCGCAGATTTCTCTGAAAGTCTTTTTCCCCTCCTGAAGATCTGCACTTTGGTCATCCCAGTTCCGTAAGGCTAAGTTCTCCCACTGGTCAGAGCTAGTTGACTAAGTGTTTTACTCTGTACTACATAAAATTGTATCAGATGATATTCAGAAGTAGATGTTTGACTTCGGTTTTCTCCTGTTTCCCCTCTTCATATGTTTTCCACCACTGTGTCAGAACCCTGTGAAATCAAAGCCAAACTCATCCCTCTGCCTCATTGCAAATGCAGGTGCGTCCCTTCTTCATGTCACTGCCATGATCACAGCTCTTGGCACTGTGTCATCTATGGTGCCTGTCAGGAGTTCAAAGAATGCAAAACTTACTGACATTATGAAATACATCATGGGAATCTGTTAAAATGAATCAATGTTCCAGTGAGCAATGCACATGTTAAAGAAAATCCTTGAGCTCAGTGGAGGAAACTCTGTAAACACTGTGCTTAGAGTATCTGCCCGGAATACTAAACTGTTAGTTCACACAGGTGCACAGTTGTAAAATGCAGTAATTAACAAAAAAGTAACTTGAGTGGGCATACAAAACGGTATGGAAGCAGGTCAAGTCCTGTGTGAATTGCCCAATATTATTTCAACAGTACTTTTGAGAGGGGGACAGAATGGAGGCTACATGCGAACAGAGTGCTAAGGGATGATCTGAATATTGTCTGATGCAATTAAAGTAGGTTTTCCTATCGTCCTATTGTACACTTAACTTGGGCAACTTTCTGCAATGTCCACTGTAGAACTTGCTGTACATATCTGTGTGTCAACTCCAGATTGAATGATTTCAAAGGGATGCCAAATTCTGAAGGGTCTTACTGTCTCATCTTACCTACATGTATGCAAATGTTAGGAACAAGGTCTTGATGAGACAACGTTTTTGACTAGCATGCCAGATTTTGGTTTTGCACATTTGCTTCTGGCTTACTGATATCCTTCTTGGATAGAGCTAGACCTTCAAGCCAGTGAGAGCTGCTAAGCATGTGGTACTTTGGAGAGAAAGGTCATACGTTTCAGTTGAGTAGTAATTTTTAATGCAGAGGTAATCATTCGTTTGTCAAGAAATGACAAAATGCCTGCTTTTGTAAGCAAAGAAACATAAATGAAACATAAATGTTTGATCTGTATAGAGTCACACAGGTAATACACTTCATATTTTTTGCAGGTATCTCTATTACTAGTCATATTTATGATGGTACTCTGATTTAAAGAAAAATTTTGAACAGTCTTGCATTATCCACTTATTAATCAGAAGTTAAGGCTTTTTGTAGATGTTTAAAATTTTAAACAATACTTCGAATTCTTAATTTTTTTTTATTCTTGTGCCACTTAGTGAGGGTTATTTGTAATTCTACATTCTCAAAGATAAGTGACTTTATCAAAAAGATCCATATGCT
>NW_008824414.1:3245348-3262465 GCF_000699105.1 Pygoscelis adeliae | reverse complement strand
GGGGAAGTAGGCAGAGCCAGCTGTTTGAGTGCTTTCTGAAATAGACAAAATATGAACTGGTGATCCATTCTATTTGTGCAAGGGATCCTACATACTGTCGTAAGGTGTTATTCAATATGACTGTTGTGGTTACAGCAAGTAATTGTGTTGAAATCTATAGGGCTGATGATACAGTAAAAGTATGCCTGTAAGAAAGTGTGTTTTAGTCTGATCCTGTTTGAATTCAGGCATGCAACATTATTCACACTCATAATTTTGCTGTGTTAAATTGATTCTCTTTTATTTTTACAATTATGCTACAGTTTATTCATAAGAACTGGGAAACTACTCTGGAAATTGAATTTTTGTTATTGTTTTTTTTTGTTTTTTTCTTAGTACATAAATAATTTTGTGTGAATATATTGTAAAACTGTATGGAGAGTTTTGCTTTCTGCTTAGTTTTCTCTCCTGGCTTTGCAGCTACTGTCTAGGTATTTTCTTCTATTTGTCCTTATTAGGTTAACTCAATCAGACTTTAAGGTAACAGGGAGTTAGAGGAGAATTGTGTTAACGTTTACTGATCAGTGTTATAAATAATGCTAAACCATGTTTATTACCTTGTCTTAACTTATGAAAATTCAGTGTTCCTCATAATGTTGCCTTACAGAGTTCAGTACTTTTGAGCAAGACAACATGGTGGATTCCTCCACTCAGTACATTGCAAGTAGTAGCTCAAAAAAATACCTCATGTTTCCTCCAATTTAAAGAATAAATAAACTCTTTCTCCTAGCATTCACAGATGAAGACTTTTTAACGCATGCTTACGTGCAGTACAATAAGCACAGTTAATGCTGGAATGTTTTCTGTGTCCTAGAATAAAGTGATGACTAGACCTAAAAAGGGTCTGAGCAACCTGATCTAGTGAAAGATGTCTCTGCTTATGGCAGTGGGTTTGGCCTAGACAATCCTTAAAAGGTCCCTTCCAACCCCAACCATTCTGTGATTAAAAAAAAAAAATCTGTGTTTGTATTTGGATAGAAAAAGCATTTCAGTTTCAGATGCATGTCTGAACCATTAGACCAGAAAAAAAAGAACAAGCAACAAAAATGTCAAAATACAAAAAAAGGAATTAAGAAAATCTATCTGAACATATCTGAATGTATTTAAGTAGCAATGATGTATTTAGTTCACATGAGGTCCCAGAAAAAGTTTGGGCTAGAGTTCTCCTGGAACCTTGCTTTTTTTCTCCCTACTCTTTCAAAGTTGTCCCTGGCTGCATATTTCCCAAGTTTCTGACTTGTAGGGATTCCCTGTTGCAGAAGAAAGCCAACTCGCAAAAGTTAATTCTGTCCATCTACCTGTCCTACTGCTTTTACCTGTGGAAAACTCTGGTGCAGACCTCTATAACCTTTTGTTTCTTAGACAGTTTGATGAAGTGTGGAAATACATGATGATACTGATGTTTTAAAGTATCACAATCAGCAGCAACTCTTAAAGAAGAAATGTAGGTTCCTGACAGGCTCAAACATCAGTGAGACTGAAGAGCAGCTGGTGGATCTTTCTTTCCCTCTGCTCCTGGTTCTTCTGGGACTTCTAGCATACCATCTTGTCTGAAATAGCCATCTGGCTATAGTCTTAATTTCTTTCCATCTTTAGTGCAGTTCTTCTGGGCAAAATCTTGGCCTCATTTAAGTTCACTGACTTCACTTAGGCCAAGACTTCACTTGATTTATTTGTCTAGCCACTGCATCCACTGCATCCATTGACATTCTTTTTTTTTCTTTTCTTTTTTTTTTTTAAATTATACTAGATTTTCTTTTATTTTTCTACGTTTTTAAGTCCCTGTTGCTGAATCACACTTCTGACTCACTGTATTATTTTTCTTAGGTACTTTTCAATTTGAGATTTAAAATATCTTTTAATAACAATCATCTCATACACTACTTTGTAAGTTTCTTGAGATCTTTTGAAATATTGCCAATTTTTTCACCCTTTGTAAGAATCAGGAAGAAGGATCTACTTTGAATAGCTTTTCATGTGTCAATTGTATAATTGTTTATGCATGTAAATGGATAGACAGTGAGATAACATATACTCAGTGTTGCAAACCACTTAAATTGGTAGCTTGAGTCAGTTGTATATACATCATGTAATATATATGTACATGTATGTTTATGCATATGTGTACATATGATTTATGATCACATGCAGTGAAAGGGCTAACCAGCACCCATAAATCTTCCTCATGAGCAGGTTCATGTGAAACAAAACATAACTGAGATGTTTACAGGGACTGTGTGGATCACAGCGGGAACACATCTGTCTTCTTCATTTAAAAAAATATAATAAATGCTTCTCTAAAATACTGCTCCCTTGTTGTCTGTGTAATTTAGTCTGGCTCCAGGTTTCAGACTTACTTCTGATGGTCCATATGACAAAAAAGTTGTAGTGCTGCATCAGGAGGTGATAGCTGTTGTGATTTATTACATAACTAGGTCCTAAGCAATAGATTGTAAGAAAAGATGGCTATAAGGACAGTTGTGTGTGGATTCAGGAGAGAAGAGTTATGTCATTGCTGTATGCAAGATAGATAATATAGTAGGCCTACAAACCAAACATGCAGCGGAGGAGTGATTCAAAGGAAGAGGATCTTCTAGGGGATGGATTGTTTTTCTACTGGAGATTTGAAATAGTGATACAGGCTGAAAACTGTTGAGAGAATTCAGACAAATGTTTTTGTTCTCTGGTTGAAACAAGTAACCAGAACACTGGTTCAGAAAATTCTTATTTTTTAAATGTTCCGTGAAAGCTGCGGCTGGTTCATATACCAGATTGATGGTCAGACAACTTTAATAAATAGGGGAATACCAGATCTGGTTTTAAAAGAAAAATAAAATGTTTAACTTTCTACATTTTAAGATAAGAACCTTAATGAACACTGTACTCAAGATTTCTATCCTCAGGAATATCTGTTAATTGGCCAATGTTTAGTCATTAAGGTATATTTATTCCTCAGCCTTCCTAAGAATTGTTCATTGGCCCGTGAAAGAATTAATAGGAAGTTCATCCAGAATTTTTAAGTGGCAACTCTGATCTTTGTAGGTCTTTGTATGTGTGTGCCTATACTGGTTGCGTCACTGAGTTATGGACTGCAGTATCTTGCCACCAATATGGTATGCTTTCCAATACAGCAGTGATTTATGTTGCACATTACTGGAAATTACATGCTTGCACACCTGAAGAAAGATAGAGAGTGGCAATTTCTATAATAGTGGCTTCTGAGCTAGTGCTGCTGGGAGACCTGTGACTCCATACCTGTCGGAGACTGTACACTCAAATGTACATGTGGAGAGATGTATGCGACTGACGGATATCTGAACAACCTGGCCTTTCTAGAGAGAGGCAATTTGCTGAATATTCCTTTAAATTTTTTTTTTTCATATTGATAGGAGAGAAACAGGCAGAAAATAATAGAGCAAAGTAAGTCAAGAGCTGAGTGACTGGGTCTTTGGGGAAATTATGCAGTATACTGTCTAAGGTGATACACTATGCAGTGCCATCTTGTATGTAAACAAGTCAACAGAATTGCCACATGCTCTCAATTTTCGTTATGGTCCCAAGGCATTACTCAAAGGAGGATGACAAAAGCAAGTATTTGCAAATGTTTTTCTTCAATGCACACATTCAGCATGTCCCAAAACTGAAAGCGCTCATGATATTTTACATGCATGTACAAAGTACAAAGTTTACATGCGTGTACAAAGAATGAGAAAACAGTA
Organism: Pygoscelis adeliae; assembly: GCF_000699105.1. Taxonomy (NCBI): domain Eukaryota; kingdom Metazoa; phylum Chordata; class Aves; order Sphenisciformes; family Spheniscidae; genus Pygoscelis; species Pygoscelis adeliae. Next base: position 3,258,707 of record NW_008824414.1, on the reverse strand, counting down.
ATTTGAATTGTAATTGTAAAAACACGGTTATTGTCTTAGAGGTTGGTTGTCCTTCAGTCAAGATGGATCAAGAAAGTGGACAGTCTCAAAGTGAGTTCTAGGGAGTTCTGCAGGTGTTGCTTAGCTGGGAATTTTTAATGATGGGTGAATTTTTCATGTTTTGAGCTGAAAAGATCGCCTCTCGCGAGACTTTTATCTATAAGGGGACTCTCATGTGAATCTGAGATCCTTCAGGGTTCAGATTTCTCATGTTTAACTAAACCAAGAGCTTGAGTTGCTAGACTACTACCTGAAAAATCATTATGATGTTTCTAGTTGTGATTGTACGCAAAATCCTAAAAAGCTCATATTTATATCACAATTTTGTACATTTGAGGGATGTGAGGAATTTGCATGAAAATATTGGGATGCTTATCTTGACCTCTGAACTATCTGAAGTGTTCCTGCTATCTTGAAGTCATCTGCATATAAAAATGAATTTAATTTTACCATATAGTTTATATGTAATTGTCAGGTTAACAATAACTGTGCTTTTTCTGGTCAGATATTCAATTTTTTTTTAACTATGAGGCAATTCACAAACTCATCAACTCCTCTAAACTACACAATATTTTCTAAAAGACATTTCTGTTGTCTTATGTGCAATAGAATTGTAATCACCTGTATTTAAATCTAATGGCTTTGAAATAACCTACAGGCTTCCAGTTTAATGAGGGCTAGATTAATGAAAAAAGACCTTTTACCTTAGATTGCATGACAACATTTTCAAATTACATTTCTGAAACAGAGAATTCACTTATTCCGAGTAATTGGATGCTGACTAGGGTTAATATGTACAATGTCTTTAAATGAAAATGTTCTATTGTAAGTGGGACTGTATGATACCTGAGGCATTCTCAATAGATTTGGTTGGGCTCTGAGTTAATTATACTGCTTGCTATTTTTTGAATGAATTCAAGCATGAATTCTACACAGTAAAGATTGGGATAATTATATTCAATTCTGCTTGGTGCCCCGCTGAATGAATTGACCTTTTAGATAAAACTAGTCTCTTGAGCAGGAAACCTGAAGAAAACCGGAACAAAGCAACCAGATGCAGCTGGGGGCTGGGGAAAAGCTTTAAATAATTTTTATAAAAAATGCTAAAGGAGTAGAAGCATCAGAAAGATTGATTTTTAATCATGAAAAAAGTATTCCTGTGTTGGCAGTGGGTTTTGCATATGCAGTACATAAAGTTATAATTTAAAGCCATTGATTTTTCTAAGCTGTTTTCTCATCAGTAATATGACTAAAAAGAAGCAGCAGTAGAGCACTAGAAAAGTTCAGTGCACACAGGTGTCCCACACTTCAGCAAGGTACCATAATCACAAGCTGTGACTGCAGATATGGTGCCAATAATGCTGTCAGCACGACTGGCTCTCCCTTTGCACATGCAATACTAAAAGAGGGTGGGTAGGCAAGACAATGTTTTCAAAGGGATTGCTTTGAAAGAGGGAAAGGACTCCCAAGGACCAACAGAGCAGTTGCTATGAGTGCAAACCTGCAGAGTGCCCTTTGAGGGCAGAGTGCTATGTTAACTTGTCACCTGTTGCATTCCCATGCGTTATGGAAACATCCAAAATTAACATGAAATATTTTCCTTCTCTTTTTTTTTTTCTTTTTCCATTTTCCAAAAGTGGTCATACTTGTAATAAAGTGACCATGATATTAAACATAGCAAAGGTTGTCTTTTACTTAGCTTTTCTTTTTCTGTCATCGTGATGAGTGTTTAGAATGATGATGCTCAGTGTTGATGGTAGGTGATGGAAAGGAGAGAGTTTTTTTAATTTTTTTTGCAGTCTACATGTTTTTTTTCTTTGAGAATATCTGCAACCAGCATGAAGTACTTCTGTAGCTGCTCTGTGTACATTTTTGAAATAACTTTCACTGTGGAATTGAGGATGACATTAATTGACGTTTATAGGGTGCCGTAGTTTTCTATGCAACACCAGAAATATATTTGTTTGTTTGTGTTACTTAAGCAAAAATATTCCAGCAGTTTAGTCTCACAAAACTTCACTCATGTAAGTAATTCTTCCTCTGGCAGATAGTCCCCTGTTGGTGAGATGTCAGTAAGGCAGCAGAATTTAGCCCATAATGTTAGCTGGATTTATGATAAGGGCAAATGTTTGTAACAACTTTTTTGATGGGGTTCCAGTCTCTTAAGCACGTACATTATCTGTTACTGATCTATCATTTTTGTAGAGAATACAGTTGTCACTCACTTCATTTAATTAGATTATGGATGCTAAATTATCTACTAACATAAAATGTGCTTTTATACTGCAGATTACAAAGGTTTTAAGAAGTTTAATATGCCACTTTTTAATTGGTGAGCAGTACCCTAAAGGATTCATATGGGTTTCTGTTTGTTTTTTACTGCAGTAGAATATGAACATACCATAATATTACTAAAGATGGTTAGTTGCAAATGGGATTTGGGTCAGTGAAGTTGGCTAGGGTTTATTTTGCATAAAACAGATCTAGGAGGTATAAAATGATAAATATAGTAATCAAAGGCTTGTATTTTGGCAGTGAGATCACTGAGTTGAGAACTGAATATCTTCTGGTCTTTACACTCCAGTTAGCTACAGTCATTTAGGTAAACGAACAATGTATTTATTGCATATGGTTCCAAGTTTGTAATGACTATTAATGTAGAATAGCCTATTTTCTGCTCTGTTTTCCAATCCATTAAATGAATAATCTTCTATGTATAGGGTCTGCCACACCTTACTGCATAAATTCTTTGCCTTATTTATGTCTGCATTTAGTTGTACAGCTGGTAAGTCATTTGTTCAAAAGAAGTAAATGGTTGGTTTTGATCCTTAGACTGTGAAACAGGGATTCACAAAATGGTTATGGTCCTAATAAATTGACTCTGAAATATTGGGAACAACTTCAAGGATCTGATTTGAGCATCTAAATTAATGCTAAATCCTTGTTTTTTTCTGCACTCTTGATTGTATTTTACTGTTGAAAGCTCAAGAGCTTTAGAAAGGTTTAGTTATAAGACTGCCTAGGAATACCTTTCCTGCTGGCATTGGCTTCTTCTCTTGTTAAAAGTACAAGGCTACACAAGCAAATCCAATACTTACCTATGACTCTTAAAAACATCATCCAAATATCCTGTATTCTGCATGATGTTTTCCCAGATTTAGCAAGAGTTCACCTTAAACACTTCCGCTGTAGAATCAGCATATGCTTATGCTGTTTACAGGAGTAATTCAGTATAAATTAGCTGTAAGTCAGGCCTTCTGATTATCTGTCATGCATAAAATACCTGGTAGATTATTCCTACCAGGTGTAAGGCTAAATCCTGAGACCTTGGTTCATACAACTGACATCAGCAACACTAGTTAATTATTACCCGTTGAAGCAAGAGCTGCAGCTCTGGGTGCAGTCTGCTTGTGGGATTCAGGCACTGCTAAATGCCTCTTCCATAATAACGATTCCCTCATCTCTCCTTGAATCAATGGGAGATGAGAGGTTTTCACTCACTGAATTGGGTTCTTGTTTCTACAGAGCTGCCTAAGCCAGACCTTTGTGAACAATGTAGACTTATACTGATAGCTGGTAGGGGCGAATGGGATAGTTTTCAAACAGCAGTTAGAAGCTTTTACAAGAAGGGGACTGGCAGTGAAGAAAAAGCAAAGCCACTTAACATCCTGCTAGGAGAAGTATTGGAGTTTCAGACTGATGAGAGCTCTTGTTCTATTTCTGTTTCCTTCCATCCTGTGTAGCACTGACTTTGATTATAATTATTTGCATGTCTGCCTAAGCTCATGGCATCTTCTAGCATAATGACTGCGTTGTTTAATTCTGTTTAAAAGCTGTGGATGGAAAGGAGCTAAAATGAGATGCTTTCTGTTACCCTGTATGGAAGTATAATGCCAGAGATTAACAATGATTTAGCAATGTTTTCTGCCCTTGTCTAATGGCTCTACGTATGTACTGAGCTGCCTAACATAGGCCATGTAGAAAAAGAAATATTACAATCTGGGAAAGAAGCAATTGATTTTTGTAACTCTTAAGACCTCAAAAATCCCAGTGGATACCATATTTTTGGCTTTTTACTTAGCAAGGTGAGACGGATAAGCTAACTGCCTGTTGACTGATCAGTCCTGCCTCTACCATCTTTTACATTATGACAGTAGATACTATAATGCCTATGGAATAGTCCTTCATTATGTACATTTAGCTGATAAATTTCTATTGTAAACCCCTATTATATGCCAGATACCAGCTTAGTTGGTGATCTGGACTGATCTTGCTTATTCAGTATTGGATATTGCTTTCACAGAATGATCACAGAACGATTGAAAGCAGCCCTGCCGAGAAGGACTTGGGGGTACTGGTGGATGAAAAGCTGGACATGAGCCAGCAATGTGCACTCGCAGCCCAGAAGGCCAATCGTATCCTGGGCTGCATCAAAAGAAGCGTGGCCAGCAGGGTGAGGGAGGTGATTCTGCCCCTCTACTCTGCTCTGGTAAGACCCCACCTGCAGTACTGTGTCCAGCTCTGGAGCCCTCAGCACAGGAAAGACACGGACCTGTTGGAGCGGGTCCAGAAGAGGGCCACGAAAATCATCAGGGGGGTGGAACACCTCTCCTATGACGAAAGGCTGACAGAGTTGGGGTTATTTAACCTGGAGAGGAGAAGGCTTCGGGGAGACCTTATTGCAGCCTATCAGTACTTAAAGGGGGCTTACAAGAAAGATGGGGACAAACTTTTTAGGGCCTGTTGTGACAGGACAAGGGGTAATGGTTTTAAACTAAAAGAGGGTAGATTTAGACTAGATATAAGGAAGAAATTTTTTATGCTGAGGGTGGTGAAGCACTGGCAAAGGCTGCCCAGAGAGGTGGTAGATGCCCCATCCCTGGAAACATTCAAGGTCAGGTTGGATGGGGCTCTGAGCAACGTGATCTAGTTGAAGATGTCCCTGGTCATTGCAGGGGGTCGGGCTAGATGACCTTTAAAGGTCCCTTCCGACCCAAACTATTCTATGATCTTGGGGAGAAATGTGGATCGTGTGTTTGAGCTTTTATTTGAAGGTCAATGCCTGTTTTCCTCAGGAATGTGTTCACCTCAGGAGGTAATCATCGGGTGGTCATCACGGAAAGGTAGGGTTAGGTGCAGGATTGGTGTGTATGCGGCCTGGGCAGTACACTTAGTGTGCTGCAAAACTGTGTTCTGTTGCTGTTGTAGAAGGAGACAGGACTTCTTTCTCCTACTTCTCACCATCCAGCTAGACAGCTTTACTCCTGCAGCAGGTTTCACTTGTTTCTGGTAACAAATTTCCATTTTCTATGCCCTATCTTATCTTCTGCACACCATTGTATTATGATCTGTCATATGTGATCTGTATACTCTCTACCTAAATAATTTCTTCCAAGGAGTGTCTAAATAATATTGGCAGAATACGTACATACAGATAATCTATCAGTCTTTCTCATGTAAAAATCTCACACAAAGGAATCCTACTCTCAAAATAGATGCTATTCTATAGAAATTCACAGTGATCGCTGAGGACCACAAGGAACTTAAGCTGCATGGGGGATGGGTTGACCTAAGTAGAGCAGTTACCTGCATGCTCCTGAAAATTAGGAAAATGACTCTTGTTTTGTTCTGTCTTTTGTGTTGCCTGAGGATAGATTGCAGGAGGGAGGGGACAGGATGACAACAAATCCCTGGAGTTGTTGACAGTCCTACATCTTCCCTGGAAGAAGGTACAGCTAGTACAGAGAGGAGTGCATATGTTATAGAATAGAACAGGGTAGGATTGGAAAGTTCATGGGAAAGGGTGTTAAATGCCTGTTACTATGGGAATGCTGACTTTGCCTCTCTTTTAGCCCACAATTACTGTCAGCTGTCTGGCTTTCAGCACACAAGGTGAATTTGACCCCGTATGTCCTGTTTGTACTGCAGTCATTGACAGTATTTTGTCTTAAATAGGATAAAAAGCTACGAAGAAACATCACTAACTTGAAAGGGGGAAAAGTCAGAAGCATGTGCCATTCTCCTATTAGTATTTCTCCAAACAGAATTCTAAGTAAATGCCTAAAAGGTCCTTCGAAAATACAGCAGGACATCTAACAGGTACAGTCAGCATGCAGTTTCTATCTCATTAACCAAACCCAAAGACACTTCTCAACTGATGTAGGTAAAGTCTTTTAGGCTGTGTTACAATACAATTTCTCTCATCTCCAAATCTGTTCATTTGTTGCATCCCAGTGTATGATTGCTTAAACCCATCAGGAAAAGAAATGGATTGTTCTGTGTATCATCAAGAGGAGGCAGTCACAGCATTGTGCAAGGCTACCAGCCAGTAGGCTAAACAAATATATATGACATAATGAAGGACCTCTTTTCAAAGAGGAGAATGGAAATATGTGAAATAAGGGGCAACATAAATGAAAACATTTGAAAGAACAAAATGACATGATCTCTAAGAAAGCATTGATCCCTCTATTAAAATAGCAATTTCATTAAAGGGTCTCGTATTTTACGTGTACTCTGTAGGTGATACTTTGATTATGTAATGTACAATGTGTAGCACTGGTGTAACAAAGTCAATCAGTCTAGAGATAAAATACACAATCTTTACACACTCTGTAGCCTCCAGGTTGCTGGTCCGGGTCAGCGGTGACTGACAGGCACACTCAGAGTACTAGCTGCTCTACATTGGGCGAGTTGCTCTTCTGTTTCATAGAATGTGAATACAAATTCTTAGTGTGAACCACAGCTAATGGGATACTTGTCAGCTGGCGCAGAACTGAACAAATATGACAAGTTGAACAGATAGTAGCATATAGCCAGGCTGATGTGGGGAAACTTGTTCTGTTATCTGTAATCATTGGTTGGACTCTTAACCACAACCTGTATGATCTGTACATCTCTCAGGATATTAGTCTGGTACCAGTAATGAATGTTTAATTCTGCTATTATATACAGAATCGTATATACAATGCAATGAAATGTAATATCATAAACTGACAGGATATTGGTATGGCGAACCAGGGTGTCCACTGTTTTACAAGTTTTACAAATTTGTAAAACAGCACATTCCCTCTCTTTTCTGAGGTTACACCAAGGGAATCCATCCGCACAGAGACTGTAAGGATAAGAGATAACAAGGATATTAACCTTGCATGACACAGGGCATATTCTTACGTTAGAACAGGTTGCTGTGTGGTAGGATCCTTCTGGTTAAAGAACATTGACTAGCTTGTTGGGGCTGAGAAAATGTCCAGCCCCTGTGGGTTTCCCAGAAAGGCAGAGTTGGCAATCAGCAGCCTCTAACTGCTTTTTGCACCATTATCCCTCGAGGGTGAGATTAGTAGAAAACTTAATGAGATCCACCTTGAAGAGTTTCTTGATTCTAGTACCCTCTTGAAGGTTTTCTGTGAGAAGGCAGAGTGAGGCTTTTATTCTGTCAGAGTACAGACCTTTTGTGCCAAAAGAACTTTCAATAAAAATTAAAATAGGAATAAAAAGAAAAGAGAGATCCACTTACAAAAGAATCAGGGAAGCATTGTGTTTATACTGAGAAAATGCATTTTATCCTTTTTATTGTTTTAAAATGTAAAGAACACAAATGGCTATTAAAGATTCTGAAACAATGAAAAAGTTTAACTAAGCACTTGAGAGTACTGTGCAACTAGAAGGAAATCTGTTTCACTACCAAATAAAATGCAGCCTGGAAATGGCACTTTATGCTCTGTGTGTGTATATATACACATGTATATGGATGCATACATCATACATTTGTATGAACAGTTCATGCACTTTGTGTTGTTAATTTGTGTGGAAGGATACTTTTGTGTTTGAACTAATTGTCACTTTATTTGAACTGAATCCATAAAAAGTTTCTTAAACCAAAATCAGATTAAATCTGCACATTAAAAAAAGTGTTCTTTGGACTTTAAAAGGTTATAGACTGCTGACTGCAGGGATTGCAGCTCACGTTCAATAACATTTGAAGCTTGGAAGCTAGGTTTTTAATTTATTTTTTCTATTTATCCCTTAGAAGCTGCTTGCTGTTCAGCTGCTAATGCATTTCCAACAGAAATTTTGTAAATTATATTGGGCAACATTCTCAGTGAGAATAGATTGTGTAAGTAACAGTAATGGCTTCCTCCTGCTGCTTCTGGCAATATGGATATTCCACACACACGCTTATTTAAATTTCTTGGGCCAAAGAACTTTTCAAGGTTCAAAACATTAGTTACTCAGCCACTAAATTTCATGGAAAATAATCTAGGAAACAGAACTGATGAGAAGGGTTTTTAAAACAATCGGCTGTTGCATATCACAGATTTTCATTTCTGACAAGAAAGGTCTTGTGTAAACCAACTTTTTTATATAGGATTTTTTGGCACTATGTTCTTTATCCTGACTCTTTATTAGAATTCCTTTTTTCCTTCAGTAAAATCTGGAAAACATAAGATTCTTTACTTCTTGGGTAAAGAAATGACCTGCTGTGGCGAACATTATCATTCCTGATTTTAAGGTTTCAGCAAGTGCTCCTTTCTTCTTACCTTTTGGACAATACGTTGTGCCAGCCCTGAGCTGAGGGCAGGAATCCATATATAAGAAACTCCGCTTTCTCAGTGGTTTCACCAAGAGCAGATTGGTATAACAGAGTATGGTTTGGGCCTGGCCACAAAAGAAAGTTTTTGCAGGATGCTACTTGGTCTGAACTTAACTCTTAAGAGAAAAGGCTTGGAGCTTAAGCTGAGAAAAAACAAAACGATTTAACCACCAACATGGAAATAAAAAGGGAAAACACAAGTTTTGCCTCAAGAATAATAGGGAGCTCTTGGAATTTACTCTGTTTTTATCAATGCTAACTTTTTCATGCCTCCAGTAATGTTAGCATTGATAAAATGAATTCTTTCACCTCTTAGTTCATTCAATGCAAAGTTTAGATATTTGCTACCATGGACCCATTTCCTGTTTGTAGGCTTTTCTTAAGTGTGGCTCTGTAAAACATATGCATTTAGAAAGCTTTGACTTCAGTTTCCTTCTTGTTCTAGGAACTGGTAAAAATGTAACATTAGGTATGATGTTAAAAGATAATTTTTGATTGATTGCATGTTGACTTTTACAAATTTCAAGGTGATCTGAAGTCTGTTTTAATTAATGCTGATTAATGCTCTGAGGTACTGATTAATACTCACTGAGGTTAAAATAAATGAGGAGAGTCCAGCAATTGCTAGACTTGCTATTGCTATGTTATCTGGCATTTTCAGCAAGAACAGCACAAATCCTTACAGTTGTTTTGCTTCAGTTCTTGAGTGGATGCTACAGGATGTTATAACATGAGATCTTCTTTCTTTCCCAAGTTAGGAAACAAAAAGTTTATTTCTTAGACCAATAGCTCTAGATAGCTGAAGTGATACTCAACAAAAGTATACATGTATATCAGCCCCAAATCTGGGTTCTGGAAAGCGAATCCCTGTGCTAGAAGCTGGAGAAGTTGACTGGACACAGGGAACAGCTTTCCCTGGGTTCCATAGCAAGCACCCTGCTGGGATATGTGGGAACAGAGCTAAAAACTGGAACAAAAGTGATTCTTTGCCAAGTGTTTAGTTTTTATAACTTCCTCTCGCAAAAGAGCCAGAATAATTTTTATCTATTTCTGTACGCCAGTCTTATCTATGCCTGCTTTTTAATATAATGTTAAAGCTTTGCTTCATATTTCTGTGTATTTATCTCAGTGAATATTACAGGGATTTACACACAATCAAGAGAAATGAAACTCATCTGAACTCCTTTGACTGATTTGATGGGAAATCAAAACTAGAGTCCAAAGCTTTAGTACCAGCATAGTTTGTTTATACACACACACACACACACACAGAGTCTCTGTTTTGCTTTTGTGCTTTTTCACCTGTGCTAGTCTGACTGCTGTGTGTGTGTTTGTAAAGTAAAACTGAGGTGTTTCAAAATGAGGTTGCAATATGTTTGCAAAAATAGATGGGTGAGTGTAAAATACTTTTAAGCAAAAGACATGTGAAAGCCATAAAGGAGGTGTGGGTATATTGTTAATTTAAGAAAGTAACTTTCTCACTGTTTCTTGGGGAAAATGATGCATGAATTACTGATGCATGTCAATTTAACAACAACTTTCAAATTTTGGTGTATGTAAAATTGTTGCTTTTGTCATCCTATATGAAAAAATATTTTACCAAAGCTATTTCTTGAAGAAAAAAATCTTCTATGTAAATGTCCTGAAGTAGAGTTCCTTTCATTGTAACAATAGCACTGTATGAAAGTTCTAAAGGATGAAGACTATGGACAGCTGAGTTTTAAAATGTATTTGCTATTCCTAATTTATGGTAGCTTGAAATGCAAGATGTTTGCTTAGCACAGAGGAGCAAACAGCCCCCGCTCTCAATACAGATTGAATCCTATATCTCTCTCAGGAGATGCACATTTATCCATTTAAAAAAATCTGTAATTGTCAAGAAAAAGCCATAGTAATTTGCAAAAACATTTTTATGTTAAAAGTGTGACAATATAAAATGAATCCTACCAGGTGCTGACTGGTGTGGCTCTCAACCCTTAGTGCAGTATTTCTGGCATGGGGTTGACTTTGGGTGTGTGAGCAGTCCCTGTGACCAAGGGGTTGACTTCCACATGAAAGGAGTTCCTCTTAAAACCCTGATAGCTCAGGTGCGGGACTGGGTGCTCCCACATAGTTAGCAAGTGAAAAGATCTTGCATGGAACACAAGGTACTTTTCTCCCTACTGAGAAGAGTCACACAGCATTCGTGTTGTTGCCATTTTTGCTGACAGTAGAGAGCTGTGAGGGTATCTTCCGTTAGATTCATGCAGAATATGCCACCTTATCTAAGTTGCTTCATACTGTTACAGACTTTTTGAGTTATAACTTCTAGGGGAAGGCCATGGGTTAAGACCAAGTTTGTGGAGCGCTCAATTCAGAGAGCTATTTGGCCTGCTGTTTATTTGGCATGATCATCTGCGTGATGGGGCTACTGCAGCTAGTAGGAAAATGGAGAGAGGTAGTTATATTTTGTATGTTAATTAATTGTTTATTTAATCTTAAAGTGATAAGTGCTGGCACTCACTTGAACTAAAAACAATCCGTTTGTTCCAAGGACTATTTTCTTTATTTGATGCAATCTAGAGAATCCAGTCCTCAGAAGAAAAGATGAAAACTATGTGCATCTTGTTCTGTGCATGAGCATGTGAGTGTAGTTTCTTTTAAAGGGATATATAAAAATCTGTGCTTCTGGCTGTGCATAACTTAGATGTATGTCATATTATTTGATTAGCAGTTTTTATGAGAGTATAACACTTAACTGCGCAGTGTTTTGGAAGTCATTTGCTAATGCGGTTTGTTTCTCATGCTCGAACCTCGTGAGCTCATAGGCTTTGATTATGGGAATGGACAGGCTCTGTTTAAATGTGTATGAAATCAAAATCACTAGGCTGTGTGAATGGTAGTGCAGAGAGGGTAGGGGGGGTCACGTTACTGAAGAAATGGATGTGGTGAAGATGCTGACGTGAACAAAAAAATATTAGAAACAGGAAAACACTAGTCTTCATTCTGTAAGAAGAGGGTTTTTTTTAAAAGGTGCCTCAAAATAGTTTGAAATTCCAGTGTTGATAAAAGGTCATTTGTCTTATGAAAAAATGAACCCATAGGTAGTTTTGAGATTGATCTCAATTAGCTACATTTACAAGTGTCTGCTACTGCTACTTGCTCTTTAGCAAGATTTTTCAGAAGTATCTCTTTTCATGTAGAAAAAACACATAAACATTGCTTCAGTCAACTCAAAGTGAATAATAGAAAGGTTTGGGGTTTTTTTAAGATCCCCGTACAGATTGTTTTTAAACTTTTGTGATTCTCTGCCTCAGAATTAGTAATAAATCATGGCTAGCAACCTCGCCCCCCCTTTTTTTTTTTTTAAGAAGATTGTGGATAACAAGACATCATAACTTAAGATGCTTTCTCCCTTCCTTTCCTCCATTCCAAATGCTTGTATTGTCACTTCTGAAGCAGTTACGCATGCAAGAAGCTATTTTTGTTTACTGACTGTGTTATTCAATTTTGAGGGTATCCTGCTTGGAGATGCTACTTTTGCATAATTGTGTGACTTAAAGTAGAGATTTGAATATGTCCCAAGAACAAAACCTGAAGCATCCCATGCATTCTTGCTGAAAACGTGTTGTACATCTAGCTATTACTCATGTTTTTAGCCTTTGTGGACTTTCAAGAGCTTTTTTACACTCCATTAGGCAATTATGGAAAAGGATTAATTTTTTTCTTGAAGCTATGCATTTGGTTTTGGTTTTATGGCAACATGAAGCTCAAGGAAGTAGGCTATTGTTTATTGTTATTGTATAAGGAGGATTAAGTAATGACATTCTTATTAAATGTTTGATAAATGAAATGCAATAATGAATTTTCTTTTGTTCTTACCTATGGGACACAATTGTAATATATTAACTTGTCATACAGATTTATACACCTTAATAATTTTAAGCAAAACTTTTCAACAATTAAAATATTACCTTGATGAAGTTAAATATTAGTTCTTTACACCTTTCTTTGCCCATGTTTAGAACTTCTAAAAAAAAATAATTCTGGCAATAGATATCTTGACAAAGGTACTTGCGAAAAGAGAATCGGTGTGTGCTATTCCAGTGCTTTATCTGTATGCGTAAATGGTGTGAACCAAGAGGGAATGGATCTGTACAACAGAACAGAATGGTTGGCACCGACATTATACTTGTAACAGGGGGTTATTTCATCCTATCTCTGTGTGATTACTTCGAATGAATACCCATTAGTGACTGGAGCCCATTGGGTGCATTCCTGGAGCGTGTCTCTGGTTTTATCCCATTTTTGATCTCTGAGCCTGTTCTGTGATTGCTCAAAAGTGGTAAATGGGGATGATTCACCTCAGAAGCACACTTTTGATCCAAACTTATGTAGGAGGTTATACAAGATGATTAATATGATCCTCTTGATCTTTATTACTTGAATTTTATTTAGAGTTTGTATGACTGTAATGCAGAGAGCTTCATCAGTTTTTGGAAAGAGGCTAGGTAAAGTGAAAGTCAGTCACACTGCATATTTGGCTGAGGGAGAGGGAAGTGGAGGTGTAGTAAGGAGGAATAAAAGCAATCCCAGCCTCTGCTCATAGCTCCATGTGCGGGCAGAGAGATGATCTCAGATTCTTGCCACCTCCCAGAACTGTCCTGAGGTGTTAGAAGGCTTTGTCTTCTCTCAGCTTTTTTTCTGCTTGGTTTTCACCTATGAAAGTCCTTTGTACCAGCTCTCCC
>NW_008824414.1:3218801-3244587 GCF_000699105.1 Pygoscelis adeliae | reverse complement strand
CCCCCCTTTTTTTTTTCTTTTCCCACTTTTTCTGCCCCAGATCTTGATAGAAACCATCCTGTACAGAACTGTCCTTCAATGCTTATTGGGAAAAGGTGGAGGAAAGGAGGAATACAGTAGAGATTGGAGTGTTTTGCCTCTGATCCTGCTGTCATGTTCTGGGCTGGTTATTTAACTATGACTAGGAAGGAGTTTGCCCCTTAGGCGAGTTGTGCTTTCACCGTCACTCTTTTAAGAGGTGTAAGTATGTTTGGAACAAAATGGAAGTGCTGTAAGAAAACAGATTAAGGGAGTGTTGTGTAATATAGATGCAAAAATTATTTTAATGTGCAATTTAAAAGGGCTAAATATCCCCTATATGTCAGTGCTCAAAGTCCTTTCAGCACTGTTCAAAGAGTGCATGATTTACTTGTCCTTTTTACCTTCAGAGATTACTGTGAAGTATGCCACTGTCTGGCATGTCATGTCTTCAGCTGTTCCTTTTTTACTGCATTGGGACATCTTCCTGGTGTTAGACAGTAAAAAAATGCTCGTTATTGAATAATCATTCATTGGAACCTGTGCCTGTTATGAATTCTGTAGGGAGTATCAAAATACAGAGCAACTTCTCAGTTTGCTGCATTTTTTTGAAACACTTCCAGTTCTTTGCAACTTCACTATGTCCAATGACAAAACAGAGTCTGTCATATAAATTGTTCCATCAGCTCCACAGTTGGCCTGCACTGGTTGTGTGCAGCCGCTGTGTAAATATTCCTCATACTATGAATACTGACCTGCTTTCTTGCATGTTGTCAGTTGGAAAAAAACCAAAACAGGTGTGAAGAAAGTTTTCTCATAGTGACAGTCAGGAAAGCCTCATCTGGAATAATGTAAGGGTAGTTGTTGTTGTCATCTTTCTTAACACAATGCTAACTTCGCATAATATGTAATTTCTTATTTTTAACTTCAAGCCTTCAGGATTTTAAAATTTTCTTGTCTTTTTATTTATCTATGGAATCAATTATTCTTTAAGATTGCAGTGCATGAAGCTGTTAATTGCTGAGATCTTTGGTAGTGAAGTTTGCAAATTTGCAAACAATGACAGCTTCATTTTCTTACAGTGCGTTTCTAATAGTCAGACATCTTGAAGTGCTTTACAGAGCATATAATTATGTGCTAGCACCAAAGTGAGTTTATACAGGCTAACTGGCAGCCACTCTGCTTTCAGCCATATCCCGTATACTGCAAGGAATGCTAGTTAGAGATCTGAAAGTTAAAAGAGACAAATGCTGAAGGGTATTTCTTGGGTAAGAGTGCTACACGGTAACTTGTATTTAAGTGTAGAGCAAAGCTTTTGATTCCTGAACTGAAAGCAAAATTATGTATTTATCTGAATGTTTGCAGAACGGTGGCCAGGTTTCTCAGTTGTCTCAGATGGTTTCTTCCAGATTGCTGTATATGAGTGGTTTGGGGTACGTTTACTGCCTGCTGGATATTTGAAGGTCTTCGCAATACAAGCAAACAACTCAGTGTGCTTAAAGATGACCATGGGTACCAAAAGAACTGTCATGTGGAAACATAAGGCCTTTCAAAGAAAGTAAGGTACTCATCCTTACTCTGGCTCCAGCTATCCAGCTCCTTGCTGCTGTGTTGGAAAAGCACCCTTTAGTGTGGGGACAACTTATGCTGTTGGAAGGTATTTTCCCACCAGTATTATTATACTGCACCCATGGACAATGGAAGACAAGGCAGCAAAAGCTGTCTTCTCTTTGAATAGCTGCATCCACAAAAGAGATTTTATGGGCCTGGGAGTGTCAGCAAAAGGATGTAGGCTTACAGTGGAGCAATATTGTCATTGCATATTAAGAGTGCATTGAAATGGAGAGATTATTTTTAACAATTCCTAAATATCTGACTTATCACTGAAAAAAACTTATGTAAATTTAGGCTATGATTTCATCTGTTTCTATTAGGGAAAAAAAAAGGAAGAAAGCCAAAATGCAGTTCCCGAATGCAGCATTGGCATTTTCAGGACACAGGGATCTTGGGAAGTGTGTGTATGTGTGTGGGAGGAAAGAGTACCTCTTTGTCTGAAGATGTTATGTCCCTCCCTCTCTAGTCTAACCTTGGCAGCACACTTGCTTTCTATCCAAGGACAATTCTGAACCAGTATTATTTGTATACATATTTGATGCTACTGTAATTTTGTTAAAACAATAGTTGATGTGTTTTTTAATGATGACTGAGCTTTCCAAAATTATTTAAGCCATACAGGAGTCCTACTTTTTTGTAAAATCCAGTGGGGCTTAGGCTCTTAATGAGCCTGAATGCTGACTAGACATCCAGAAGCATTTTCAAAAACCGGGGTAGTAGTATGGTAGTTATTCCATAATGTAATCTCTACCTTAGCCATTCTCCTCTTTCATTCTGCTGGTGAAGAAAGTTTCTTCATTTAATTGTATAATCTGGGTGTTGTTTACGCTATATATGTATGTGTAATAGATGCTGAGATATATTCCAGACAATGTGGAATCTTTCCTTTATGTGGATGTACCTTCCACAGTATCCTGCTCTAGTCTAGCACTGCAGCTGGTGGTAAAAACACTTGCTAGAGAAGTTAAAAGCCACACTTCCAAAATGCCTCACGTTGAGGAGTACATGAAGTCCACATTTTGCACTACCACTCTAGATGTTGTAGGCTGTTTGTATAAATGGTGAGCGGCAGCCTGCTCTCTGATGCTCTGAGCCAGTTGTCTGAACCTAAGGGAATGACTTAAGATGTGGAAGAGCTTTTGAAAATGAATCCCACTTTCACATTGATGCCTAATACAGAACTATAGGGAGGCATCTTCATGTAGGGGAGATGTGGGATCTGAGACAACCCAGCCTTTAACATTTGATATCAACTCATTTAAGTGCCCTTCCATTCAGTTTGTTTGCTGTTGTAAAGCCCATTCTCAGGCATTGTATTTTCTGAACATGCCTATATCTCTTAGCATCCCTACATCCGTTAATTAGAGCTGTAGCAAGTGAATGTTCAGTGAGATCAGTCACTGAGTGGTGCTGAAGAATGTTTTAAAATTTCATGAAACCTATTGGTTATCAGCACAGATATATAAGTATCCTACACGGGAACACATTTTCAAATTGCTTGTTTAGTAGAATAGGCTGATGTAATAAGAGGAAGGTTTCGATGGTGGGAGGTTTTTTATAATTACATTTACTCTTTTGATTACCATATTCATTTCTTATTAATACAGGATTTCAAGGCCTTGTATTAGTGAAAGGGAAAAGGTTAGAATTATGGACTAGCAGCTGGTTTTGATAGGGCACAGTGAGCAAGTTAATGCTTACCAAACATTTGAAATTGCTTTTCAATTTTTGAAATCACTTTGCAGCTCTTCAGCTATTTTTTGGCTGGCTGCTTTTTATCATATTAATATAATACTGTGCAGGAAAATATTGCATTTAAGTGTTATGATGAAATCAAGCTGTTATGCTGCATGTGTGTGGTACAGAATATATTTTTAGTGTTTTTTAGCCTATAATTATGTGTGTTTCGGTGCCTTTCAGAAGCTATTTGTCAAGGGAAGAGGTTATGGTTATTTTTGATAGGGTGAAGTGCATTTTACAGCCTTACTAAGCCTTATTTAACTGAAGTAAACCTCATTTTTGCTTCGATTGAAGGTAATATTTAGTAGAAACTAGTTGTGAAATTTTTTTACAAGTTACTTTGGGCAATCCTCTTATCAGTTTACCCAGTTGACTGCTGGACTGAGGATCCATGAACCCTTAAGTTTCCATCACACCGCAGTCTACTGCCAGGACCAGAGATATGATTCCAGATGTTTTAACAACAGGAAAAGCCAATCAGATGTAGAATTATTTGTAGCTGGTATTCCTGACAGCACTACCAATAGTGTGCTGCAAAGAGTTCTTGAAGCTTTCAACTATTAATATAACTCAAAGAAAAGGAAAGAAATTGTGTTCTATGTAATCCCCAAACCAAACCTTAAGAGAAAGGAACTGTTTTAAATTATACTTTTGTAGATACAATTTCTATAATTAATTAATCATGATGGAAAGAAAGAGAAGGAAATTTGTTATAAATTCTGGTGATAGATTTAACTTCATTTAGTCATCTCAATCAGATGACATAAATCAGGTAAAAAAGCATAAGTATCTTTATTATGTGGCTGGAATCATTATCTGTTCCCTCCAGTATCTACTGGTACCTTTTTTTTTTTCCCCATTAATTTATTTTCCCTTTTTATAAACAATACTTATTAGATGAAAAAAAAATACACAAATGACCAAAACTAATTGTATATACTCTCAACCATTTACTTCTGCTTACTCTTTTGGGCTGTTCACGTGGTGATTTTTCTGTTGAAATTATCTTCCAGAATAACCTTGTCTGGTGCTGAGCTAGATCACTTGTCAGGATTTTGCATTTGTTGCATCTCATCTGTATTTGTATCTTCAAAACATAAATATTTCAGATCTGATAATAAAACCTGGCTCTTTTTCAGTACCTTTAAATTATTATTACTGTGGATGGTTGTGGAATTGTTCCTTGCAATCTTCAACCTGTTCAATGTAACAAAATTGATTATTTCACTTTTGAATCCAGCAGGTCTTTTATTTTGTGGAAGCCTAGCAAAAGCTCATTGATTTACACCAGAGTTGGTTTGCTGTTTTCTTCAGTCAATACTGTCACATAATGAAAATCTTGACTTAACCAGGCAGTTTCAGCAATGTCCTGCTTAGTGTCTGCTGCTACTGAATACAGCCCTGCAGCTTTGATTTAAATAAGAATATCTTTTTCTTCATAACTTAGAATTTGATCACCTTGGATGCATCAGAGAACCAACAGGAATATTAATAAATTGTTTCAGTCTTGGATAGTTTTGCCTTGGCAATTATATGACAGACAAGCGACTATTGCTGTTTTCATTTTTATTGTATTTTTAAATGCTTGCTCAAGGGACAGAAATTAATAAGGTACAAAATATCAATAAATCCTAGAAGATGTTTTGAGATATGTTCAGATGATCTAAATCTAAGCCATGGTGTATCTAGTGTTAATGTTCTATTGGCTTGATGCCTTTGATGGCCTAGAATTGAACAATAGGAAGCACCTGACACAAAGTAAGTGGAATTTTGTTTGTCTCTGGCTGAGCTTCCCAGTTTCACTGAGTTTTTTTGAACTTCAAGGTTGCTATGAAAAGTTCTGTGCAAACATTGTAGACTGAACACTGAAGAAGGAACAATTAACTGCTTTAAGAGTGATGCAGAGGGGAATTGGTACAGTAGCATCGCTATGCTCATTAAGCCTAGCCGTTCCAGAGGTGTAGAGAAAATCCAACTGCTTTGTCACCTTCTCATGTAAAAGTGCAGTCAGTCCCCAGCTAGGAATTGAGCAAGTATGTTTAACTAATTTGAAAAAGACGTGCCATGATCTTCCTTTCTTTTGGGAAAGTAGCATTAGGATAGACCTATGGATCTCATTGAAAGATGGAATGACTTGGTAGTCCACTATAAAATTCATACTGAGATCACCAAGTACAGCAATGGGAAAATTTCATTTGTAGTATAAACGAAATATAGTATAAATGAATTTGACCTCAAGCTGCACGTAAATGAGCTCTAATATCTTCAGTTTTGGATTAAAAGAATGTGGTTTGGATTAAATGAATGCTTATTTTTCTCTTAGCTGAATTTTTCTGTTTCAGGATACCTCAATTTCTGGTACTAGTCATACAGTTGGATTTATGTATACTGAGCAATTTTTCATTTTTAATAGATTATCTTCAAATCCAAATTAATAAATTATATGCTGTGAACCCTGTTCTGTTTTGTCAGTTACAACCTTGCCTTGTAGAGTTTTTCTTCTTACATGTAATGGTGGTACTAGGGACTTGGATCCAGCTTTTCTCACATGATTCAATAATAAATATTACCACATTTAAGGCATGTAAAATCCTGCCCTTTCTAACAGGTGATGGGATTCACCCATTTCATTTGAAGTCTGACCATTCTGACAACATGGACAAAGGAGTGTAGTTTCACGTGTTCAGAGTACTACACACGCTCATTTAAGAGCAACACAAACAAACCTTGAGAAATATGTGTAGCAATGATTAATCTACCACCCATGTAACATCATTACTGCAAACATTGCCTTTACTCAAAGTTGTAGCAATTTCAAAGGGTCTGTTATCAGAACAGCTGTGGCTCAGGTTCAGCAAGTCAATATGTGGGATTATGTAGCATTCAGGGTCCTAAAGTCTGCAGAGTGTTATATTCATTTTACATTAAGTAAAACAAAAACAGTTAAAAATGGTTCTTTCAATTTCCTCTGTTTTATTTTATATTAGTTTCCCTTAAAATGAAATGGGATGGTCACTGATTTCTGGTCCAAATTTCTCTGTGTAGTAGTAGATGTGCAGAGCGCTTTGGTCCTATTAAATTTATAAGAAAGAAATTAATGTGTTTTATGCATTCTTTGTTTTTATGGGTTTTTTGTATGTAATGTAGAGATGTACTTGTGTAAATATGCACAGGTATAGGTGGCTTAAAGATGCAAAATCGTAAGGAGAGAGTTTTGAAAGGTAGAAGTTACCAATGATCAGATGAAACAGTTCTTGTATAGGAGCAATAGAAAGATCAGAAATGAAGTACTGACACTAGGACACTGATTATTACTGGCTAGAACTAATAATCAGTATTGGAAACAGGGCTATGAACAAGTTTGAGGGTTCAAAAATAGGGTATCATCCTTTAGTTTTTCTCTGCAGAGAACCTATTGCAGATGCGTATATCTTGGAGTGAGATGTTATTTCCAGAATATTAGATGCTGATTTTATTCTCATGAAGATAATTTTATTTTCATCAAAGGTAAAACATAATGATAAAGAACAGAGTAACCATAATGTTAGCCTAGCTTGTGGATGGTGAGAGGACTCTTTGCAGGAGGTATATGAAAATTGAATGTGGGTTAGAGTATTAAGGGTCTAAATTTTCAAACAAAATTAACATGCACAATAAGCTCTTTCTCTATTAACTTTTAGCTTTATCATGTTCATGTGTTCGCGTTTCTTGTGAGTTTCTAAGCCTACCTTTATTCCAATTTCCATTTCGTCCTGAAAGTGTAGATATTAAATTTCAGAAACAAACCTAGCTAGAATTTCCATCAATAGAGGATGAACAAGAAAGTAAACATAAACTGATCATGATACACGGTGCCCTTGCCCATGTGGTGACAATGTTTAGATAAAGGCAATTCATAAAAGATTAAAGAACTGACTTTTCAAGTACTTTTAACATTTTTGGCTGGATGAATGAGTAATTGAGTGTCATCATATGGTTAAGCCTTTCAAACCATACAGTAATTGAGATATTCTAATGTTGACTGAATCCTCAAAAATATGGAAACCAAATGTGAACCTCACTGCCATGATCTAATTACATCCTCTTTCTCAGATGGTTTCCTTAATAACTTAAAGGTTATTAATGCATTCCTCATATGCTGCAGTACTTAATATATGTAGGTCGAGTGTCTCAGTGCATTATTTTGGTGGTGGCTTTACTTTATCTGGTTCCTTTCAAAGCTTTCTCTCCCTTTGGAGAACTTGTTAAAGCAGGAAAGGAGAGAAATGCAATGTGCTTATATTATTCATGCATCACAAGGGCCATAAAACAGGCTGCAAAGGTTTTGAATGTCCTGCTTGGCACAGCAGGCACCCTAGCTTGAACAGTGTAGAACATCACCTCCTCTCAGACATGATAGAAAAGAAAAGGTAATGTACATTAGTAGCCTTTAAAATCTGTAAACAAATTGCATATTTGCTTCAAAGATGTGAAAGCAGTTATTGATTAAATGGCATTAGAGTGCCCTTGGCTTTAAAAGACATTCAAAATAGGAGGCAATGCTCAAGATCAATAATAGATTTTATATTTGTGACCTAAAAAAGTAGCAGCACTGTGTAATTTAAAAGCAAATTGTTCCTTGTGATTCTTGCTCGCGTATTAAGATTTTCTTTTGTATCCTTTAGACATCTGTTAAATCATCTGTGACCAGCTTACTTTCTGCCAAAAGATGACAGAAATCTAAGGATTTTTTTTTTGAAGATAGCATCATTTGTCCCATCATGCACAGCTTTGGGCCAAATTTCTCCTATTCTACAGGCAAAAAGTAAATGAAACAATAAATATTTTGGCACAAATCAATGCAGAATGTTATGTTTTCCTACAGTGCTGGTGTAGTTACCTAAATTCTGGTTTGTGTAAAGTAAGGCTGATACATTTCTCTTTTTCTAAAAATCATTTGCACACAAAGGGTGCCCATAACTTCTTTGGGTGACCTATAGCAGAGGAAGATCTGTTGGTTGCAGCTACAGTATCTCACTGCTAGGCTTCATTTTATATTGCCCAGAGCGAAGTATGTTTTTTCCCACAGTTGAAGGTGTGTATTTGCTGGATTTCTGACTCAGTCCAATGAAACTATCCATTTTTATGATTGCTTTGTTTACAAGTGTACAGAGTACAAAGACTTTTCCATTAATTTTATCTCAGGGTAAAATAGCTAATCTGTTTTGACATGCTATCTAAATGACACTCAAACTAGTATATGGACTAACTCATCCATAAGTCATTTCTTTTATACACATGTACTGGTGTGTCCAAGAAAAAGAGTTATATTGGCTGCAAGAGTTTGAATAATAATGGTCATTAATATGGCGAATTGAGGGTCACCACATTCATCCCACATATCAAATCCCCTTTCAATGAGATCAGTTCCATCAGCTGTCAGATTCCATTAAATATATCCCCCAGACCTACTGACCAGCTGACAGTAGAGAAACTCAAAACCATACACCCACTATTAGCATTATAAAATGTGAAATCAGCTGGAAGGAACGATAGCAGAACTGAAAACAAAATAGATGAAAATCTATAATGCCCCTGTGTCTTCCCAAACAGAAACGCCTAAGAGTTAAAATGCCCCCATAAAATACGGAGGTAAAAACAAAGGTTGTCACATTGTTTTCTTCATAACCTATAATGATTCTTTTACCTTTTGTTAATGCAAGATTTGCATAAATGTTTCATGAGGTTAATACAATGCATAAACCGAGCAGTTTATTAAGCAACATCTGTGCTGTTTTCTCAGATAATGCAGTGTTGTTTCCAAGTCACTGAAATATAACCTATCATAAGGTTTTGGTTGTTAAAATACTTGTTTTGCAAGGGCTGTGATCACATCTGACATTTTTAGCAGATGCCACAGTAATACAAAAGAATTCCTTAATACCACAATATCTGTTAGCAAAGCACCCAGCGAGAAGTGGATAGTATTCCACTGAGCTGGTATAGTTCAGTACAATGCATAAGACATGAGAACATCTTGTTGTGTGTCATCTTTCAGATAAAAATACCCTATTTCAAAACTTGTACAACTGCCCATGATACTTTTTTCAAGTGAGAGCTTGTCTTTGTTGACAGTTTTTGACTTTGCCATAAAGTAAATTTATAGTATTTTTTAAAAATAAGAGTGGGAAAAACTTTGCACTGCCACAATGTTATCTTGATATTGTTGCCATATGGGACTCTTTAAGGCAAAAGGGAAAAAAAAAAAAAAGAAAAAAGTTATGAGACCAATAATTTTTAATGAAACTTGGCTTAGCTCTTGAAGCAGGTCATGCAGATAAAAAGTAGGCGCATGAATTCTGTAGCCATATTCTTTCTTTTTTCCTGGCAAGGATTAAAGAAATGTAGTTTCAATTAAATCAGAGCGTAATGGAGATATGTTTTATATTATTGATTCTGCAAGCAATAATTTGGGCATCTTCTTTTTTTGCCATGTGTCTAACTTACTCTTCACCAAGAAGTATGGAAATTCTGGTCTATAAAATTTGCATTTGTATTTGCCTTCCCTCACAAAGCCCTCACTTTTTTGTTTATTAATTTGTAATAATTTCATGTTTTCATTGCAAGACATCCTCAAAATCAGAGTATGCAGGCCCTCATGATGTATGGATGTTTTATCTTTGGCTTAAAGGTTTTAAGATTACACTTGAGGTAGGAAAATAATATTTTTGGAAACTTTTAATGAAATGTTTGCAGCAATTACTTTGCCCTTTATAAAATTGTACACTGGAGTTTATGCTTGTCTGTTCATGCAAAATGTCCACTGACCAGTGTGGTAGTAGAAGAACCTTTGTCAAGCAGTCTCTGCGAGAGCAATTATGTTGATCAAGTATCCCAGCTAAATTCCAGGTTGGGTGATAGTAGTCCAGAACCTGAATGGCTTCTTGTGTTTCCATTTGCGTAGATACTAGTTTCTGATCTATGTTGGATAGTGTTAGTTTGCTTTTGAATAGTTGCCAGATCCTGCAACATGGAAGGGAGAAAGTTTCTCTGCCGTTGAAGTCCAGTTGCCTCAGCAGGGAAACGTACCAAGGTGCATAAAAGCTTAGCAAGACAGAAAAAAATTGTGCAACTTTCTATGGCAAAACTCCTGTTGAAGACTTTGGCTCAACAGCAGAAAGTAAAATGCTATATCTAAATGAAACAAGGGAAATTTAGGTAGGCATAATGACACAATTATCCCATTAGAATTTGGCTAGAATACTAGTTAACACATAGTTTCAGTGTGAACTTAGGATGTACAAAGAATACAAGATCAGACCCTATATAATGAAGGGATCATTTACACACATTATCCCCACAATGAAATGCTGTCACCCCTTGGCAGAAAACACAGCTGCTTTTTAAAAGCTGCTCTACTGTAATAAGTGTGTAACTAGAGCTGGTTGAAAAACACGAAAATTATTTTGTGAAACATTTTGAACTTTCATAGTTGTTTCCATTTTGCAGGTTCACAATAGAGTACTTATTTGTCCTCCAGAGTTTAGACTATTTTGTTCATTATTGTAAATTATTTTGAATTTTAAAAGATCTTTTCGTAGGAGGGATTTTTCAAAAACATGTTTCAGTAAATTAAAAAATTATGGTTTAAAAATTACTTCGAACTTTGCAGGATATTTTTGTTAAAAACAAGATGTGTTGCTAGTATATAATTTTATATTTTAGGAAAAAAATTTGAAAGATAAAGTAACTTGGCCAAAACTTCAGATAAAAGTGTTGATTTAATTTTGTGTTTGATCTTCAGAAGTCATTAGGGATTTCTTATATTCAAGGACCAAACAGCCATTAGTATTGATATAACGTGTAGAAGTCAAAGGCACCAGCAGACCCCTGATGGTTTAAACATAAAGATCCCTTCTAGTCTGGATATAGGACTCAGAAAGCAGATTCGTAGAAGAACACAAGAAAATAATGTGACCAGTATTGGTCAGCCAGACAAAAAATTGTTTCTCTCTCACATGCAGAGATCATTACTTTTCTCATTCCTTTAGAAAACAGTGTATCTTACTTTTGTTTTCCAATTAAAATATAAGCAATGTATTAAGAACAGTCTAATAAAACCACAATGTACATGAAAATTAGAGGTTTCACATTTAGAATAGATGCGATTTTCCTGAGAACAATTTTTCTCATCCCCCCCGGCTTCTTACTATCTCTGTCAATAAATGCTATGCCTCAGTTGTGATGGTATTACCTATTCAGGTGATCTTTGTCACTGGTCTGTTCAGATGTTGACGTGGTTCTACCACTTGCAGCACCAATTACACTTCCTGGTACATTTTGTTTGCCAGGAGTCTGTCCCTCCTGGCACGAGTGACATGTCAGGAGGGAACATTTTGGTTGGCATCAAATATGTGGACATCATTCTTGGCTTTGCTTGGAAACTCTCTTCCATTATAGTGGCTCAGTTTGTTAGGCCACTGGGACAATACTGTTGATAACTGGCCTCCTTACATTGGACTTCTGTTCTAGTTTCTTGGTGTACAGCATTTTTATTTTGGCCAGGTGGTTAAACTACACTAGACCTAATGAACAGGTGTACAAATTCATCACAGCAGAAGTAGGTAGGTAGTCAGGTAGTAAGCAGAGTAGGTAATCCTGCTCTGTCCCTCTGCTGGTATGTCTGCCACATGTTCCTGCTCCTTATTTGAAATAATTTGATTCATCAATCTGGCAAAAGCAATTCCCCACCCAAAGGAGGTTATAGTTTCCTGAGGCCTCACAAGTTGTACTGACTCACAGAAAATTCAGATGAGTGACAATAAGGGAAGGCATATAGAGGGAGAGGACCTACTCTCAGAAGCAGCAGACAAATCAGTTCAATGTGAAACTGTTTCTTAAACTCTTCGGGATTATTTGGCTTAGGTTTGGTGATAGGCTGTAGAAGTTTACTTCTTGGTTTTGCATTCTTATTGTAATCAGACTTTTGTTCTCAGGGGTTTTTTTATTTCTTTGTATGGAGTAATACATATCTGCAGAGTGAGCGCTTCTCTGACTCATCTAGCATTTGATACACATCTGAATCATGTCTGTATCATGTTGAAATATAATTGTTGCTTCTTATAGGGTTTACTTTCTCTAAGTTGATCTACGTGATCAGATAAATGCCAGTGCTGGAAGAAGCAAAGTGATAGCAATGTATGACCAGGAGAAGGGATGAGTTAGAAGTGACTGGGACTTTCGCAGTATCTGTTTAAATAAACTGCAAGCTCTTCTATGTGAGTGAACTTTGTTGTTGTGCATTTCTTCCAGGATCAAATCCTGGAGTAGCAAGTTGTGGGATCAGAAGTAACCGAGTTGTGGGGGTTTTATTTATTTATTTATTTATTTATTTTATTTGACGTTTGAAGACAATGAAAGAAATGTTTAAGTTTTTTTACATACCTCAGAAAAATATCATGGTGGGGATTTTTTGTGGGTTTTTTGTGTTTTTTTTCAGCTGCAAATATCTGATGAAAGAAGCAGGACTTCATATTAGACATTATGAATAGGATATTAAGAAGTCCTGAGCACTGGCCTAGCCCTGCCCTGACTAAAGTGAATATGAGCTTTGAGTCTGATTTCACTCAGAGTATGCTTAACATGTTAGCAGCCCTAACTTATAACATTCTCTGGCAAAGACTGGAGCCCCAAAACAATTTGAATTAATGGTTAGATGGCTCTACATTATATAGGGTCCTGTTTATAAAATAAACTGAAGGCTTTTTACAAAAGTGGAAACCTTTTGAGAGTATTCCTTATTAACATTGCCTAATTGCAGCTCTTTGATCTTTAATTCCCCTGGCCCTCTCGCCTCCTCTCCTCACTCCATTAATGGATGCTCTGGCCCTCATCTTTGAAGAGAGGATGAGCCTGTTTCAAATACTCAGAACTGGCTGTTGAACAGCCATCTGTTGCAAACACGTACACATAGGATTCTATTGAAGTCATTGCATTTTTAGATTGATTTCAGTGGGCTTCAGGCCATACTTTCTGTAACAGACTGATGCAGCCCTTAGCGCGTATGTGTACCAGCAGCAACTAACACAGTAATGGACACATGCAATCATAAGTGTAAAAGTGTTCCTGGGCTTTTGCTTCATTAATTAATCAACAACATTGTCAAAAGAAATAGTTCACATTTTTACTTTAAATGTGTTTCTAAAGCAGAAAACATTTGCATTCTGGCAGTTCCATAAGAACAGAAACAAAACAACAAATACTATGGCATTTATGTATGACATAAAAAAGTTATTCTTGGTTCATCTTTGTAAGCTGTATAGAACCATCTACAAAGACACAGCCAAGCATTTCCATAAATAAATCCCATGATAACAGATTACTGTAAAAACACTGCTATCCTCATACAGCCATGGTTTACACTTTTAAGCATTGCACCTTTTTTCCTCTCTATGGGGAAAGCATTGTACCTTTCTTCCTCTCTATGGAAAATGGGACTAGAAAATCGAAGGTGGTGTTAATGCATCTTCTTCTTAAACTTGGGCCAAAGTCTAGTCAAAATTAATGGGAAGCTTTTCAGTAGATTCAATGGGCTTTGGTCAGACTCTGTACCTCAGTTAAACCTCAGTTGGAACACTATCTTACTGAAACATGGTGATTGCCTGAAAGAATCCTCATAAAAGTAATTCTCTTGTGTAGTTTCTTTTACTTGCATTTCATGTCCATTTCTGCTCATGCCAATATTAAATCTATTCAACATTCCAGAGGAAACCTTCTAATCCATTTTGAGGAAACACTTCAATTTGCATCAAGGGTCACATATGAAGATTAGAGGAAATAATGTGACCTGCCTACTTATAATTTATGAACAGTTCGGCTAAACTACATTTCTGGATTTTAAAGGAAATTCTGCAATATAATAATTGTATCTATTCATACTGTTTGTAATTTCCAAGTGGTAAATCATCATCTGTAAGAAATGCTCTCAATCAAGGGAGAAAAAGACATATAATTATGTCATTTATAATGAATTCTAAAGGAAACAAAGAATTTAAGAGGAAAAACTCTGGAGAAAACCAAGGAAGAAAATCCACCCAATAATACCAGTTGCTCCTAAGAAGATGCATAGCTGATAAAAAATTTGCATTTATTATATGAAACTCAGCATCAAGTAATTCAGCAAGGGAACTGTCAAAACTCTGGAGTCTAAGCAAACAAGACCTGACATTTATTAGCTAAATTACATACTCTCCTTCTTTTGTAAGCATCAATATCAACTTTTTGACAAATAGCTATCTCCTGGGTGCGAGTTCTGAGGATTGCTGCTAATCTTCATCTTTTGAAGCATCCAAAGGATTAAAGGCAAATGTCAATAACAGTGGCCTATGACCTTTGTGTGGAAGGTACCACTGTCTCTTTGTAATAGCTAAGTCTGTGATGTGAGATGGTATGTATAAATGCTTAGAAACCATTGAAGAACCCTTGCTGTGCAGAAATCTGTAGACTCAGGAAAGATGCTTTCATACTGTAAGGCTCTTGAAAAGCATATGTTGTCTGGCAGAATTGGGCTTAATCCATTTACATTTAATGACAATTTTAACAAATAGCACTAATTGAAAAAACATATATCCTTAAAATAAAGTAAATAGGAAGCAAAAGGCAAAATAAAATATCCTTAGTTTTCTACTGACATTTCTGTCTACTGTCTAGATTTACTGCAGATGGAATTAATTTTAGTGCAAAAAGCTTCTGTGCAAGCACTAATTGGTCTTTATTCGTGTCTTGTAGATATTTATTAGGTCTGATTCTTCTCTTATGCTAGTATAAATCAATAATTCAGTTGAAGACAACGTGGTTACATCATCACGAACCTGGTAAGGGAATAGCTTACTGGATGGGTGAGTACATAATAACAGCAGTAGCAGAAATGAAGGAGTGGAAACTCAGGGGTTAGGTTTTCTGTCTGCTGTGGATGTTAAATACCTCACTTTCTCAAGTCATGGTATTATCAGGGCAGAAAGTAAAAAATCCCTCTGAGGTTGTCAGATGGACCTGTATATTTATATGTGATAGTGAAATTAAGTCTTAAAATCTCACTTTCTACTTCTGCTGCTAACATTGATTTCAAAGGCACACATAGCTCAGATAAAGAGTAAAGATGTAATTCTGCCTTCCCTGTAGTCCCTGGGACATCAAGAAGAAGCTACTCAAAGTAATATAAACAAATTTGAGATTTGCTGTCCCTGAGAAAAGGAACTGAGTCATTCCTGTAAAGGGAAAAGAGAAAGTGAAGAAAGGGATGCATCTGAGGCTGCGAACTGGTGAAGCCTGGTGCCAATGGATTTGAAAACTGTTGCTGAACAGGGTTCCCACAGATACCTGCAGCATCCTTGGATCCCGACTCTTCTGTTAACAGCATCAGTAGCAAGCCTGGTTTTGCAGGGTTCACGAGGCAAACCAGGTCATTGCACTGTAGTTATTTTAATGTCCCTTGTTAGTTTGCTGCTTTGGCACTGGCCTGATTTGCGTGTTGCCTATGGCCAAACGTTATCCATGGAGTTAAGATTTTTCTCTGTATTTGTGGTAGCAAACCATTATAAAATCTCTCTGGAAATAATTTAAAAGAATGTAAAGATAATTTTGGGATCTTCAAACTAACACAACTCCAGAACCCATTTGTATTCTTGTCCTGACACTGCATGCACTTTTCTGTCATTTTGATTTCACCCATTATGCTGGTTTGGTTTAAGTGCAGTTGTTCTTTCCTGGTAATTCAACATCATTCAAAATGGAAGATCACAACAACAGAGAGAAGAAAAAAAAACACAAACAAAAAGTGACCTACCTAGATTGATCCTATGCACTTCCGGTGTCTTTCTTACCAGTGAATGCAAGTTATTCAGGCCATCGTGCAAGTCCGAGTGACAGGAAAATGCTATCATTACTAATGTTGCTGCTGCTGTTTTCCTGATGTCATTGTAGTCCTGCCTATCAAAATAATTCATCCTGAAAAATAGCATATTGTCAGCGTTGGCTGGTGTCCTGAGAAAACAATTCAGACTGTGTAAGAAAGTCTGGTCCATCCTCATATCCCATAGAGCATAATTAAAAGCTGAAGCAGAGCCACCATAAGGAAAATAAGCACAAATAGAATGAGTTGAAGAAGGCAGCTGTTCAGGTGACTGACTGTGCTCTCAGACCTATCATAGCTCTGCTTCCTGCAGAATTACTGAGATGTGCTGTGCACAACACTTACAGTTGTTACATATCTGAGAGTTGGTGATTTTTTTCCCTTCTTTTCAACTGCTAAATGGCATTAAAAGCAATTAAAATATATTAAACAAACATCATGTTGTTGCTCTGTGTAAGGAAATAGAAGGGGAGGGGGCTTATACAGCTATGTCTGTATAATGTAATTATACAGAAGAATGTATAGGCAGAATGTAAGAGAGAGCTTCATTACTGGGGAGTGGGGAGGGAACGGATTAAGAAAGTGTAACCTGGATCAGAGACTGACAAATTTGTAGATATATGCAAACAGCGAAGTGAGGTCTGTGCAGCTAGAACTTCACAAGCATCTTCCGAGTTCTGCCCTCAGATAGTGATGTTACACAGTTTCTCCTTGGTGGAATAGGTTGAGTGTTGGATTGCTTTCCTCTCCTTTTCACAGGTACTCTGATTGCCTCTCCTCTGACAGTTGACAGAAAGGTATTGACTGGTTCAGAGAATGATTCCTCTAATTTTAAGACACTTACACTTCTTCATGGGGTAGTCAGGGGCCTTTGCAGCTAATTTGCAGTTTTCAGACAGCTGGTATCTAAGGTGTTTCACGTGGTGGCAAATAAAGTAGTGACTAATAGAAGTCTTAAATCCTCTTTTTACATATCTATGTGTTAGTATCATTTGCAAGATGTCACTGGAGTGGTTGCCATCCAAGCGCACCACCTATGTGATACAGGTGGAACAAAGTGTGCTCTGGCTGTTGTCTTGACACTTGCTCCAGTGGAATCAAAAGTCAGTTCAAGGCTACAACTCTACTATAACAAAAGGCAGCAGAGGACTATCTAGCTACCTGAGAAGTGTCTTTTCCTTTGGGAGAATAAATTTTCCATTAGAACTAAGTGGAAGTGTAGAATTAGAGAGACAAAAAGAGAACTTCACAGAAAATTAAATTATTATTCCTTCAGAAAAAAATTATTTTCAGAAATTTTTGAGAGGCTGTTGGCCATCATAGTGAAAGAACATATATGTCAGTAAAGATAAATGGTGAATTATAATTCAGTGTCAAGTGTTCATAGACATTCTCCCATACTAGTTCATCCATTAAATGGCTTCTAAGTTGATTTTCTGTAAAGTTGAATAGAGCCATAAATACCTAAGCAGTTTCGTTCTACCTGCTTGCACAGTACCTGCAACTCATAAATGAAGAATGTGGAAGGTCAGTAATATGACATTAAATGAGTGTGTCACAGACACAGTCAGTGGCTGACAGTAAGTCAGTGCCTCAATAAGAGAGCTCACAATTAGCGGGGATGTCAGATTTTTTGCAACAGAGAACTGCCAGAGGACAACTCCTTCCCTTTCTATGGAATAACAATGGTGGACTTCCCAAAGCATCTGGCCACTGTCTGCCTGTCCTGAAAATACAGCCTTAAAAAGCTTTGGGCCAGACATGTACAACTGTGTGTGGGTTTGTCATTGTTGAACTATATGCAGCATATGCCAAGTGCCAGGGAATTTTAACTTATGGATTCCATTACAGCCACAAACTCCACTAAACAATACCAAAAGACTATCAGAGAACACTTGCCAGCTTATTGTAACAGTTAAAGACTGGTTGTGTTATTTACAGTTTATAGGGCATGGCTTGCTTACTGCTTCTCATTGGTCACCTTCACTGATTGCTCACTGCAAGCTTGTGGGAAGGTATCGATCCATACGGGCAGCTAGAAGGAGGTTCTCCTAAACAAAGAGTTTCAGGCCAAGTTATCACTTCCTTTTCTCACCCTTCCCAATTTTCATTCTTTGCAATAATCTCTCTAAGCCTTCTAATGACAAATATTATTGAGAGAAAGTTTGATTCACCAAGCAATTTTTACTACTTTTTTTGGTCTGTACCCTTCATATAAATGAGAATAGTTGTACCTTCCATAGCTGTTAACTTGCCAAGCATTTGGTATTGATGCTTTTAGCAATCCCGCCAAAACCTTTTCTTTGCTGAATTCCCTTCACTTTGTATTGTACACTAGTATTCCAGCTTTCAAGAGTTAACAGTCTCAGAATTTAATTCTGGGCAGTCCAAGGCATAGTCTTAGCAGTAAAGGGAGACCTCAGTTCTCAATGCCACATGTTGTCCATTCAGTACTTCAAATTGCAGTAGAATTAAATCTCCCCATATTCTGGAAAATCTCATTAAGTTACTCCTTTAGATTAGTAATTCTTTCTGTCTCTCATTTTCTGACTATCGATGTAATACTATTTTTCCACAAATGGTGCCAGCTTTTATGTATTCAGGACTATTACACAATTTTATCCTTCCCTTATTTTCTTAGATACCTCTTCTAGCTCAAAAGTTACTGTAATAGGTCCTACTGGAGGATTTATAGTGTCACCAAGTAAATATATCAGCAGCTTGGAGGTACTAGATTGTCAAGGTCCTTGTGTGGTATATTTGTGTGCATTTGCTTCATTCTTTATGCTTTTTAGCACAGCTGGAGTCAGTCACTAGACTACATAATCCTTTAGTCTAAATCAGTATGGATGTTATATGTTCTTACATCCTTAATATGTTTCTCAAATAAATATGCTAGAAATAAGTGTTGAAAATAGTACAATACACAGCATCCAGCTTGAAAGGCCTCAGCATAAAAGAACAGATGTAGCAGTTTAGAACCTAGACCTTGAGAGTAATCAGGCTTAGGTCAATGACAAACTCATTTTTCCCCCCGTCTCCCCTCAAGTCCCTTTTTTCTGTTTTTCTACCCATAAGCTTGTCAGTAACAGTTGGTGTCTGACCAGCTCTCTGGGTGCTGCTGTTGACCTGTTACTTTTTATCTAGGCTGTATCTGTGATTTTTTTCCTATATTCTTTGTTGGGCTGAAGCTTCCAGGCAATAGGGCCTTGTAATGCTACCTTTATGATTTTTATCGAGATCAAGCTTTAAAAGGGGTGTCTACAGCCCCTCCCTGGATCCTTTCTTCCTGCGTTGTCCAAATGTGGGGTTTTTGTTTGTTTTTAAGATCAGTCAGCCAGTTTTAAATCAGGTAAACTTCCACAGCCTGTCATGGAATTTTCAGACTATATTCTATTTTCATGTTTCAATACTTAGCTTTTGCAGTTCCAGTAAGCTTGGTCATTTCATATGATACTTCTGTTCTTTCCTGTTCTAATTATTGAGAAAAAAATTTTATTTGTTACATATGTTATTACAAAGATGCTTACCTAGAAACCACAGATGTTAGTGCAGCATACGTGGCTACATGGAAATTAAATAGCTTGATTACTGTTAGCAGGAAAGATGCAGCACTAATAGCATGGGCTGTCAAGGGTGGGTACAGAGCTCCAGTGACCTTGTGCAACCATCCTTAAGTCAGTACTAGCATGTTTTCATTCGTATCAATATCCAAAGTAAAACTAACTCAGATATATTTTGTTGCTGCTATTGCAGTCACAACACTGAGCAAAACCAATTCTTTCTCCCTTACACTGTTCACAGTTACTGGTGTTGCACTTGTTAATACCATAGACGTAATTCTTTTGCAGCTTAGATGGTGAAGTCTGTGCGGTTTGGCATAGCTATTTCTGATCACAGGTTTGTTTTGTATATTGCCCAGGAATCTTTCAGATTATGTTGGTTTTGATATTGAGAATATTTTTTATAATTTAGGTAGTTCTAGAGAACAACAGGGTTGTGTTGAGGGTTTTTTTATTTCCTCTCTATTCAGGCCTACCTTATTTTTGCTTTAGCTTCTCTCATTTTGTGCGTCCTGTTTCTGAACTGTATGTCACTGGTTTTATAAATACTTCCATTTCTGGTCGAGGATGATCTGGCCTATATTCATATAGCATGATATAGTAGGATTTATTTTCATAGCTATGATAACTAGACTAAGGAAGACTGAAGTCTGACAATTAAAAAATGTGGCCAGTAAAACATTTTAGAACAAATTGAGACCTACTCTAAGTCAGCTAGTATTGACTAACGTGATGAAATCATGCTTGATCAGGCCATACCTGAATTTAGCTGTCACTCCTTTGTAAAAGCATACTGTTTATAGCTTTTGTAATTGCTTAGTTGTTGACTGGGAAAGCTTAGAGACTTTGGAAAGACCTCTTGCTGGTTTTGAATTTTCTGTATTTCTACCTTCCTATTTCCTCCAATGGAGTGGAGAGCCTAGTATTACCAGGCTTTGCCAAATTATTTCTTTTTTAATGTAATAGTCTTTTGAGAATAAGATTCACTTGAATTTCTTCTAAAATCTCTGCAGGTTTTGAGATATTCATTTGATAGACTCTCCTTTTTCCTAAGCAGATATATGTGTTTGTAGTGCAGTATTTTCCTAAGGTGTGCTGTTGTTACCATTTTCATAAAAAGGCAAATGTGTTTTAATGAATGAATACTCACCTTCCTGAATGCCCAGTGGCTGAGACTTTTGTAAAGAAAAGTAAGAAATCTAATAACAAATTAGAAAACTGTGTTGCTTTTTTTTTCAGATGCTAAACTTTTTTTCCAAGGCTAGGATATGTTCTGTGTATGAGGACCTGTTTCAACATTTATCACAAGCAAACCACTGTGCTATTCCAAACATGATATATTTCACTTTAGTACTGCTGACTTCAGCTTACTAATTGCCTGACAGCATTTTCTTTGTTAAGCTTTAACTGTGATCATCACACTTTTGTTGTACTGACAGTAGAAACATTCAGTAACAGACGACCTAAATACATCATAAGCACAACTGTACTAATCTTTCATAATGGGTGTGCTTTTGGAATTATATGGAACACGTGCATATAATCATTGTCAGGAGCTACATGCATTCAAGTCTCCAAAAGCATCAACTGAAAGCATTATCTGACAAAGCATTCTGATTCTCAATGCGCATGACTTACCAAAAAAAACCCAAAACAAAAACAACAACAACAACAACAAAAACCCAACACCAAAAAAAAAAAAACCAGACCCATAAAGATGCAGGTTTTTATTTTATAGCCAATTGAAGCTGCTTATTAAATCAGAATCAGCAGGATGGACAAATCATCACTTGCATATGGTCTGGATCAAACTAGTCGATTCCTTTTGTGATGATATGAGCCCAAAGAAATTCACAAGCACTCTTTCTGCTGAATTGACTAATGTTTCTTGTTTTTTGGAAAAAAGGCAAAATGCATACATCATGTATGCTTGAAGATATAGTGTCCGGAGAGATCTAATTTTGCACAAAAGAGAGTTCTGTAGCTTTGGTTGAACAATGACTGATTTGCTGCTGCTATCACTTTCTAATTGTTTGAAAGGGAAGGTTAAGTCTCCTAGCATATAAGCAAAGGTGCGGGAACTCAAAATCCTGTGTTACATGTCCACTTCCACCACCAGCTTTGTTTGAACTCACTTGGCAAGTCTTTATTTCTTCATGTTTTAAACTCAGCTAATAAAACTTCATTTGTGAAGGCTGCCATAAACTTCTATACGTCAGTGAGAAAGCCTACATTATGAATCACGATGTAGTATAGAATTTTTGGAGTCGCAGAACAGTTGTCTTCTGTAACAGCACAGAGCAGTGAAGAAGCTAGTCTGACCTTCCTGGCAGAGCAGGTTAGCTCACTTGGCACTCTGCACTGCGGTGCCTCCACAGCTGCTAAGCAAACATCTTTGAAGCAGGGAAGGGCATCTCTGTGATTCTCTGTATTCAACAGCTTTAGTCCTTCGTCAAAGGACCTGAGAGTGTCAGAACATGATATAAAAACTTCAAATATTTTTAATATGCGTTAGTTTCTCTTACTGACAGTAAGACTGCGCTAGCAGTCTTTCAAGTAGCATCTCAAGTTGGATTACATAAGCAACGCTGATTACGTGTCAGGGCCTTTAAAATGTTCTGGCATTTGTCGTGTTCAGGCATACAGACAGGGATTTTCAAAAGCACCGCCATGATTTAGGATTTGCTGTTAAATTAGTCAATTTGGAATATCTCATTCAGTTAGCTTACAGTGTCATCCTTGTATATTACTTAATGATCTCTCAGAAATAGATACGTACAATGTAAGATCTGTCAACTCTTGCTGTTTACTAAAAATATTTCCAAAGGGAGCACCTTTGTGCTCCCAGGCATACTGTGTATACTAAGAATAAAAGGGCTTTGGAGGAGATATGCTTTTCTGAAATGCTTGAGGAGCTGTTACGCTGTTACGTGAACACCTCCCCCTGCCTTTTTTTTTTTTTTTTAACTGTAGTTTAGTGCCAACAGAATGGATAGAAATAGTAACTCTCAATTCTTGGTGACACTTTGTCAAGAATCTTTATTTTTATAAGGCCCCAACAACATTTTATGTATAATACCCAGTGTGCTGCGTGATAAAGATGTCTGACACCAGCCAGTGAGTTTCATCTAAATGAGTACTAAAGGAACAAAGGAAAAATAAGAAGGTTCATTAAATGCAGCTCACAGTCAAAAATGAGCAGACTGAAATTGAAGAAATGGGGTGAATTTGCAATAAGGTAAATAGTTTTGCATATATGGCATCACAATATTTATGTCTACAAATTGAAACTACTTTTAAAGTGAAGATTTTTAGACCCTTTATACAAAAACAAGAGCTACTTTTGCATTGTAATGGACACAAAATAAGCAATGATTTACCTGTTTTCAGAAAAACTTTAGATACACATTTACACTTTTGATTTGCCTGTAGATATCTTATTTGCTGATAGTTTATTAGCTGAGCTGATGAATGACATTTCTTCTTCTAAACATTTTTGCATGTAACAACTCTAGTTGTGGACTTGTGCACATATTTCATACTGCAGCCTTCTTTTGAGAATAAGTCTTTGCAAGTCCCTGTAGCTACATCTCTGAATCATTTATATTCAGAAATAAAGTAGCTATGCATTTGAAAAGTCATGATATTCCAGGCTGATTTGACAGACAAATCAGAGGCTGCTTAGGTTGAGATTTTTCAATTTCTGTTGTGTTTCTAGTCGATTCTTAACATTTTGTTGCATTTCATGTATACAATAATTTAATTAATTGAATTCTAACTACAATTATGTGAAGAATTAGGAATGATTACATTTAAGTTTGTGAGTAGTATCATTGAGTTTAATTCTGCTATTTATGGGCAGAATATACACAGGTGTAAGTGTTTGCAGAGTTAATACCAAATTCATGGAGGAGAAAAAAGAGCCTCCACACTTCTGTTGGTGCAGGGAAAAAGAACAGTAATTTACCTTAATATTTTTGAAAGATTTGTTATCAAGTGATGTTTCTGACTCTGTCAGTTCATTTAAAATACTGGTATATTTTTTCCTATTTATGATTTACAATGATTACTTTTCTTAGTTGATATCCAAAGGAGAGCTTTCTTGTGTTTTTCATATGCACTGATCTTTTCATAAGAAAATGAATAATGAATTAATTTTAAAAATAGGACCAGCAGTAAATTTTTGAAGTTTACAGCTAGGCGACTTTGCACTGAAATGGAAGTTTGTGGTGATTTTTGTGCAGTACATCATTATGGCATTGCTCCTCTTGCCAAGCTTACAGGGCATATTTCAGTCTGTATGACTTTGAAGTATGTGTTCTCTTAAGGCTTAACAATGTCAAGCTTCATAACACAAGAGCTAGTTTGCTTACTTCCTACTTTAAATTGCTCGTAATTTGAAACATGCAAACATTTCCACTTTATCAAGCAAGGCTACTAAACATATTATTGCTGCAACCTGCATGTTTTATGGCCTCTGTATATTTAGAAAGCTGTGCTTTATTAAAATAAACTGTAAAGAGGCTTAACTCATTATGGAATCTGCTAGTGTCTAAAATGAAATATCTTCAATTTATTATAGGGATTTAGGAACCTTTGAAGAAAGGATATAATACTGTTGCTGCAGAAATAGGATGTTATCTATTTTTTTAGGCCTCTGATGTTTGTAGCTGGATGTACAATTTGTCATGGGATAGGTCTGTCTACAGTTAGCCTGAAAAAATCACAATTATGTTTTGTGCGATCTTCAAAGCTTGAAAATGTGTTTTCATTCCGCGTTTGAGCAGAAATCCTTTAAAATACTTTCACAAAATAAGTTTATATAACATCACTTAATTTTAGATTTAAGTATTAGGTAGAATGCTCGCTTTTCTCTTTCATAATTTTATCTCCCTGATGAGAGAGTCCATTCCGGAAGCAATAAATAAAATGTGGAACTCTTGACTCCACAAAATTTTGCAACTTTTGCAAAGATATATTTAGTTGAAAATGCAAATAGATTCTAGTTCTGTCTTTAAACAGAGAAATGATACTTTAGCTGTTGACTTGTTGATATCCATATTTTGCTATAATTAAATTGTTTATTCACTTTTGGGCCCAAGACACCTATTGATTAGAGATGATGGTTCCAAAGGGGGAAAATGCTTTTCTTTTTCACAAGGCTACTTCATGGTGTTTATGTTGTCTCCTTAGATGTTGCTCGGCTTTTAACATCTGAATGAATAACATTTCCAAAGTTATTCATTATTTAAACTTTTGCAGGACTGAACTTTGATCTTGCAAGAAAAAGTACAAGCAGGTGAAATATTTCTAGCTGCTACTGCAACTTACAGATATAAGGGCAAGGATAATAAGCTACCTGTGACAGGAATTATCTTTTATTTTTCCTGAAAAAGGCCTCCTGAGTGTCATACTAGCTGTAATAATAAAAGATCTGAAATAATAAAATAATTCTGAATGCTGTACTAGAGCTGTGAGGCAACATACTGTAATTTGTATCAGATAAGGACTTTTGCAAGACGAAGTTAGCTACTACTTATGTGTATTTCTGACAGTCTGGAGATTCAGTCTACGTACATTTTCTGAATTCTGGTGGAGATCCCATAATTCACAAAGATTAGGAGATTGTCACAATGGTGAATGTGCTCTATATGTCAGTGACATTTTTCAGTGTCATTGTTCCTATGCCAAGCACAAAATATTGTTACTGAATTTTGATAGCTCTTGTTCATGTAGGAGCATCTCAGAACAATGGGATGGTCATATCCCATTTAAAAAGAAAAAAAGTTTTCTTCAACTTCACAATAGAAAACTTGACTTTACCAAGCAGAAAATTTCCAACAGGAGAAAAAAGAGCTCAGGTCTTTATGCTTGCTAAATCCTCAAAACTATTGAGGAGCAGGATTGAAAGGACTTACAAAGGTGTAGTGAGTTATGAAAGGAACTGAGCACATTCTTCCAG
>NW_008824414.1:3205222-3218749 GCF_000699105.1 Pygoscelis adeliae | reverse complement strand
CCTCTTCTTTAGCCTTCTGTTGCAGCTGATGGCACAGAAGCAAGAGCACTTGTGAGATTCTGAGTCTGGGAAGGGGCTGTGTATGTATGTGCTATTTTGTTTAGATCGACATATTTTTTGTGCTAGCCAGAGTAAAAAAGTGACTGGCTTTTAGAATTGTTGCAAAATGCCTGGTTGTTTCAAATACTGTGTGTCCTAGCAGATATAAATTGTCAATCCAGTGTGCTGACAAAGTCGAAGCTCTGGAAAAGGGGTGGGGATAAAAAAGAAACCTGTTTTGCTCTCGTGTCTGTGGCAGTTGGACGACCCCATCCTGCCTGTGAAGAGATGGAAAGCCTGTTGCAAGAAAAGC
This sequence comes from Pygoscelis adeliae, assembly GCF_000699105.1. NCBI lineage: Eukaryota > Metazoa > Chordata > Aves > Sphenisciformes > Spheniscidae > Pygoscelis > Pygoscelis adeliae. Next base: position 3,218,397 of record NW_008824414.1, on the reverse strand, counting down.
TTTGGCCAGAGCCAAAGCTGCTGCATACTCATACAAAAGAAGGTTTAAATCTATATGAGTGGTGTGCAAAGGAACATAAGTAGCAGCCTAGCAATATGACAAGACCTAAACGAGGGGAAGAAACTATGTCAAAATCTTTGTCTCAAATGAGATTGTATAAGGGTGACAATTGTAGAGAGTGGAAAGAAGTGGAAAGTTCTTCCTTCGCTAATCTTTTACTTGGTACAAAATGGAATAGCTGTAAGAAAAAGAGAAAGTGTTAGATGTGTTGAAAAGGAGCACATGAAATACGTAGCTGATACTTGGTTTTGTTGCTGTTAACCTCTTACGTACTTCAGATAAATTGACCAGAAAGGCTAATCATGTGCCATGAAAATCAGATAAAATGTACTCATATTCACAAAAATGTTTGAAGTAGTGTTTACTAGTGAAATCCACACATTTCCATGAGATTCTTAGCTTTTTTTAAAAACTTGATAGTTCTTATTTCCTTTTCAGCCACACAGTTCTCATTCCTTATGAATGTTGAACAAATCTCAGTAAATTAAGCATCCTGAAGATAAGGAAAGCTGCAGGTGTCTGTCCAGTTTCTAGTGGGCATACTATAACATTCAACTGTACAGCTACCAGTAATTGACTTATATGATTAAGTTTAAAACTTACAGGCATGTTTTAAACCACTCTTAACTGCAATTTTTAGGGAAGTTTTAGAATTAACCTACATTTCTACAACTTCGTTGCTATGAAGAAAATTAACCTACCCCAGCCAAAACTAGCACAGTTGCCAATAGCTTTTTCATGGCCAAACAATACTTTTATTTAAAGCAGATACCAAAACTGCAGTTGAGTACATTACAGGTTGTTAATTTTTAGGTGTGCTTTTCCTCTCCCTTAAAATGTTGGAAGCACCAGCAAATCATGTGTGACATAAATTAAAGGAAGGTGGAAACTGTTATAAGACCACCTTCAAAGAAGATGCTGACAAAACTTATAAAATTTGTTCTTATGCATTTGTGTCCAATTTAAGTGAGCTTCAGTGAACCACACATTCAGGAACAAGACATGGAGATATGCTTTTAAATTTTTTGTTTGTTTGTTTTGTTATTCAATGAGCTTACAGAATCTAGGACAAAATCTCCAGAGGAATTGCTGAATACCACAATGCTTCAAATTTAGGTACCTTGCTCCATAAGCAAAATCCACAATCCTGAATTAAACAGAGAGAATAAAATGCCTTAAAACTCTCTACAGCTGTGACCAAACTGAGATGCTGAATCCCAAACAAGTAGCACGAGCACCTGAACCCATAACTATTCTCTTCCAGGTGAGTCATTGGGCTGGAGAATGCTCTTTGTCATTTAATCTTTTCTCTATTCCTGTGATTCATGGATTCCTCCTCTCCACTGGCTTAGTGTACCCTCTTAGGTCTTCACAGCCTGTGGATACATGATTAGTGAACTCTCTTGGAAGACAAGAAACTTTATGGGATTCTCTCAGGTTAAGGAAGGTTTTGAGCATGTGTTCATTAACCTATTGAATGAAAATTGAGATGTCTCCCTCTTTGATCACACCTTTCTCCTGTAGATATACATTGGACATGTTCTAATAACACCTACCAGACTAATGTGCTTTGGAAGCATTGGTTCTTAGGAAACATAAGACAGCTGCCTTCTTTATTGATGATGTCAGTTTTAGCTGCTAGATAATCTCAAACTGCTTCCTTCTGCTGGTGAGAAGGCTGTTTTCAGCAAGTGCAAACCAGACTATTAAGCACTTAGCAAACTTTATTAAGTGACATGTAAGCAATTACAGACTTCTAGCATCTGTGGGGTCAGGAAGGAGTTTGAAGGATTGCTGTTGTGGGTGTAGAAGCCTAAAGAAGTCCTTTTAATCTCATTTTAGATGCTTAAATCCTTTAGTAGATCTGAACATTAGCCTCCCAAGTATATGGAACTCAGGTGCTTAAAAAAGTAATCTGTAGATTATATTTTTTATTGTAGTTTATCCTTGAACATATCCTAGTTCAGTTATCAACCAAAATTATTTCCAAAGCACCACTTTCTTATGCTTTGAAGTGGCAATGATGCCTTTTTTGACACTGCAGCTAACAGGCGTAATTGAGAAGAAGTTATTCCAACTGAAATACATATGTAATGTTTCTTTGTTTTGTACTTGTTGCTCTTCAATAGCTGTTTTAATGAATGTCATATGCTAAGCAATTAATTCTGTAGTGATTTACAGCCTTTTGTCATAAATCAGCCGAAGTTCTGTACTGCTTCTTTTTCCTCCCCGTTCTCAAACCCTTATTACAATTTTCCTACTATTTTCCTTATAACACACAATGGGGTGCATAACATGAATTATGGGCTCAGTGTTGCAAAAATAATTAAATAAAAGCATTTCTGTTATTTAAAGAGTAGCTTGTACTTTACTGAATATCTACCATCTAATCTGGAGCCCAGCAGCAGCTGCACTCTGCAATGTCTGTATGAGACTGGTTCTCAAACACTGCAGGTTTCAGCCTAGCTTCACCCAGTGTGTCTCTGTACTTGGGAAGGAATTGATTCTGGTCCTGCAGGGATCGCAGTTCCTCATTCTGACTGGAAAAGACAACCTGGTTGGAGCGATACTGGTGTAGCAAGAGGAACTGTTGGTAAAAGTGTTCTCCAAGACATGGAGCACCTGAGAGGGCAGGTAGCTTGTCCTGTGATGTGAGCAGTTCTGGAAAGTTGTTATAAACCTTCCACAGAATAAAAAGAGCTTGGTTCATGGTGCTAAGGGAGTTTGGATCAGTAGAAGAGGGAGTAGTGACCATTGCTGTTCTTAGGGGAAAGAACTAACTAGCCTTTTCTGTCCCTCTAGCCCCCATAGTATCACTTCCAACTCCAGGTCCTTGCTTGTAGTTGTCTCCATTGCCTTTCCTTTTTCTTGCCCTCCACTGATTAATGATGCATGCAGTATCAGATTAATGCTCCCTCCAATAGATATCTTGCCAAGTTAGGTATGACTTGATGTGCATTTTTGATGTGCAAGAGATAATGTGTTACCAATATTTTCTAGTACGCCTGAATGTGGTCATCCGTACTTCAATTGTGTGGTTTTGTTTGTTCAGCTCCTCTTGTTTAACTATGAGTTTTCTGTTCATATGTATGCTTTTATCAGTTTTCACATATGCTTCAGCTTTTGAGACTATGGTCATGAAGGGGTCAGAGAGGTGATTACAAGTTGTAAAATGACCTTACCAGTAACTGTTTAAGCATAAGTAATGTTCTGAAATTGCCTAAAGCAAAAACTGCCAATTCAGAACTGATTGTAATGAATCAGGTTCTTCTATACGAAATAATGTGATCAATTTCTCATTTCACTGAATAAATAAGCTGGAAGATAGGGAACTGTCTATGACCTGCTGTTAACCTTTTCCCTCATTATTCATATCAAGCCTATGACATGCATGTAAGAAATCTCTGGTTCAATTTTAGCTAATTATTTGTTAGAAGTGAAGGCTCCGTGAAGTGTTACTGATTGTACAAGTACCCAGGGACCTTATGACATCTAATGAAAATAATCCCAAAGAAGCTACTCAGGCCTTGTATGCTTTTTGTCTGGCTATCATTATAGCTAGAAATACTCGTATTTCTAGGGAGCAAAACCTGTGTGTCTGTCGGTGCTCCTTCTCTTAGATGCAAGATACTGTTAAAATATATTATATCTCAATTATTGTTGCAATGAGAGCATTGGGGAAAAAGAATTGGGGTATGCATTGGAATAAATTCTGAATTTGTGCATATACTTCACTAATACTTAGCAATTTAGTGTCTGAAGTGCTTTTCGTGTAAAAATAATTTTAGTTAATTGGCTGTTTTTATTTTTGTGACTAGCTAGAAAAAGCCACAAAAATATGCTAACATATGTTGAATACAATTCCTTTCACATGGGATTTCTGGTGTGACTTATTGCTATTTTTTAGTGTCAACCTGATTTGCAGTGCAGTTTGAATCAGAACTGCAAATGAAGTGGTTGTGGAACAGTAAGGGCAACATTTTCAAAAATGCAGGACAGATTTAGAAATATAGGCATTTTTATAGAAATACAGAAATTAGTAGCTCAGGTACTGTGCTGCCCATGGGCATAGGGTTTTCAGAACTGGGACTAATGTCATCAATCTTAGTGTACAGGATTTCTGCACCATACTCCATGCACAAGCAATGATTTTTCATCACGATATCCCTAAGAAATTCCTGATACCCATCTTGCAAGTGGGAAAGAGAAACCTGGGTAAGGTTAAGTATCTTGCTGCAGTTTACATCAGAGATATGTGAATGCTGGGAACCTTCTAACTTGAAAATATAAGACCATCATCCCTCTAGCTCAATGAGTGAAATACAGCTCAGAGATTGAACAATATTCACATCATAAAATAACTTTCAAGTTTTAATACTTCCGCCTAAAGAAGCCCCTGGAGACTGCATCTGCCCAAGAAGCACATAATGGGAAGAAGGACATCATCAAGGAAGTGGAGAATGAGAATAGAAAGTCTGAATAAAAAACCCACAGGACTGATCTTTTTGATGTTTAAAACTGTCGAGCTGTTGAATAATCAAGAAGTGTATTGTTTTTAAAGGACAGAAAAAGAATCAGAACTGAATCAATGTATTAAGATATCACAGGAAAAAAAAATAGACTAACCCCACAGATAAAACATCTCTCCTTACTGATGCAATAACTACCAGAAAAACAGAATATAAAATTAGTTGGTAAAACATGAACTGTTTCATTAACAATTCACAAATCTCTTTCTAGAAATCCAGCATGTATTATAAAATACGATGTGATACAACTTCTACGTAATTTCCAATGTCTGTAGTTACTACTAGAACTACCATTGACCTATTTTTAGAATTCTAATGAATAATGATATCTTTAAATTAAACTGAATTTAAAATGGGTGTGACTATAATGGAACTTGTTTTGTGTGTTCTATGTGTAGATGATAGTTTTGTCCATAGTTAATTGTTTGATTTATAAAAAACATGCATCCACTAATTTATTCAAGGTGTAAAAATTAAAAGCAAAATAACGATGACTTTCAGATGCAAAATAATTGGATGAACAAAGGAAATTACATGACAATTACTAGCCAATAATCTCCTCAAAATCTATAAATTCCTAATATTAACCAAGAATGAGAATACATTTCAGGAAAATAATTGGCAAGAACAGGGTAGAAATAGAGTATAAGTGTTTTAGTCTCTGATTTTATTTTTTTTTTTAAGTCGATAAGCAAATCCATGGTAAATAGGACAAAGTAAAGGGTTTCAAGTTGGAACCTCAAATTCCTCTTCAGTGTCCTGTTCAAGGGAGAATGTCAGAGTTCAAGGATGAACAATTCAAACTCCCCTGGTAAAGATAGTGTTTTCAATTGAGATAGGATGGCTGCTGCTATCTCATGGGTGGCTACAGTTCTTCCGTAGCCGTAGAATAATAATCTAGTAGGAAAGTACCCTTGTTACATTCTGTCATGAAGAAAACTCCATTATCTCCTCCCCCTTCAGAATAACTAAAATTTTTGACTGTCTGGGCAAAGAGAAGACTTCAGTTTTCAAGCCTATTATCTCTCTAGCCTTTCTGTGTGATACTTACCTACATATGTTGACAGTCTGCCCTCTCTACACCTTTTTTTTCCTTTCCTGTTCCTATTTTTCTCACATTCTTCTTATTCCACAGCACCAAGTAAAGGGCATCATACCAGCAAGATAATTGATTCCCCCTTCTTTATGTCCTTACATATCTGTTGAACATGATACATCCTCAAACAGGCTGGAGGATTGATTTGACTGCAAAGTCACTCTCTCAGGCCAGCAGATGCAAACTTCTGAAGGGGGGTGGTGGTGGTGGGGTTTGAACATTGTCCACAGAAAGCTCTTTGGAGTCTTATATTTATGAAGGGATTAAACATGACTAATTATATTAGCTGTTAGTGGTATGAAGCAGAGTGAAGTGAAAGTGAAGTGAACCGTCTTAAGTAAGCTTGATGCTACTACAGCATGTGTTTTCAAAAGAAACTGGCAACAATGATAGTAGGAATCTTTAGAGGTAACATTATAGATGATGCCCCTAATGCCTGGAATGATAGACTGTGTTTCATTCCAACTTTTCTCTAATTTTGCACAGGTGTAAATAACTTTACAAGCCTTGAGGCAGTGGAGATTCAGGCCAATGAAATTATAGCCTTGAAGGAATTTTTATAGCTTAGCTAAGAAGCCCTCAGTACACGGGTTTATCAAAAAAGTGGTGGCAGACTCCTGGCTGCACCCAACGCCACCAGGCACAGTTAAAATCAAGTTAGGGAGAAGAAAAATGAAGGCTGCTCTCTTTTCAGCTAAGTCGGTCCATGGTCTTCCTTGACCCTGGGGCTAGTGATTGCTGACTAGAATCTCAATGGCTATTTTCTAGTGACAGTTTCCGTGTCTGAGCTCATTAATCAATTTCTATTCAGCAGAATCAGTTTGTGGAAAACTTGCAAAGGTTACTTAATCCAGAGGGAACGTGTACTGTTAGACAGAAGACTTTTCAGCCACAGCATTAAAACAAAATTTCCCAAATCTCTGTCCTGTATCACATTTTCCATGACCTTATCAATTACTGATAGCAAAGAACAAATCAAGCCTTTCACTAGAACCAAATCATTCATGGTAATGTTAGGAAAATGTAACCTCTGCCTTCTTTCCTTAAGAAAAGAAATCTTCCTGTATCATTACATCATAAAAACTGTCACACATCCTAACCCCTTGGCTCCAGCATGAAACGGGAAACGACAGTACTGAAATAGTCACAAATGAATACATGAGAGAGGCTTTTCTTTAACTCTATCCAGTAATATCAGTTATCATCCAGTCTAAGAACCAGATTTGAAAGCAATTTGTGGAAACCCCCGATCTGTTTAAGTCCTTGCAAGGTTAATCCTTACAAACACCTGGCACAGGACTTGAGTGGCTTAGAGGAATTCCCTAGACTTAGTAGCCTTGCACAAGTGTGCACACGCACTATGGCAGGACACCCGGGAAGGGAAACAGTCATAGCAGTGGCTTGTGGAAATAAGGAATGTTTTAATGTTGAAGAAATTGGCTTAATGGTTTCAATATGAAAGAATAAAATACTGTTTTATTTTTTAAATATGGTAAAAATATTTTTAAAGCAAACCTTCAAATATTTGGGCTTAATCTCTGTTGCCCGTTGTGTGTGGGCAATTATTAGCTGCCCATGGCAATATCCTGGCAAACTGCCTCCCCCAAGGAGGCACAATGCCAGCGTTCAGTGTGATTCAAAAGCACAGTACAGTTAGTGGAGTCATTTTGTGCTCAATGTATTTTTTTACTTTTAGGGGTTTTAATTTTTTTTTCTTTTAATATTTTCCATTATATTGTTTCCGTATGTTTTCTCCTGGGCTTGTAATGAAATCGTGTATGGAACTTCTCCTGCTAGGGATGATGAACTACTTTGCAATCTCTCTCGAGTGTTGGACCTGGTGGGGTAACTGTGGACAGTGTAGGAAACAGTATAGCATCTTTGTGCTCTTAGGATCAGACCAAGAAACAAGGTAGAGTAGATACCACAGCCAGGTTTTTTAATGCAGATATGAACAAATACATACCAAGACCAGCTTCGTCTTTAATTTTATTTTTCTTACTGAAGAAAGCAATTCTTTCCTTCCTTTACCTGAACTTTTCCTGGATTAAAATTTTTTTGGAGCCTGATCAACTTTTCTGTCATATTGCTGTTCAGCAGATCATTTGGTCACAGCATAGCTGATACAAGAACTACTGATAGAAATGAGAAAGAATATGGGTAGAATCAGTCCTCAGTTTTGCTGTCTCCACAAGATGGCCAATTTGTGCAGGTGGTGTTGACCTGATTTATCCTGGGATCTGGATTAATATCACCTCCATGGAAGATTTTGTGTTGCAGAGGTTAACACCTGCCAGGGAACATGCCAGGGTCCCTCTAAATTACCCAATACAGTATGAAAGTGTGAGGAAGGGAAGGACGTTTCTGTACTATGAATCAGGATGACTTGTAGGAGATGCTTAAACATTGGGATAACAGTTTACAGAGAAGTCCAAGCACAAAAATGGAAGTCTGGCTGTGAACTACCCAGGAGAAGAATCCTGTTTGGAATTAATAAAAACTTACAATACGTCCTTGTTTGGTTTCCATAAGCCACCTCTTCTTCTGTCAGCTATTTTTTTTAACTATCTACCCAGGCAGTTGTACAGTCATGCATGTTTTTCATGGAAAATATTTATTTGTTTTGTGAATTTTTGAAAGATGTTAATTAGTGGTAATCTCAAATACATTAAGTCAGGAAGGTATTTCTAGTTATGTAATTTCCTTCCATACTTTCAGTTTCTATGATGTCCTGATGAATTCCCTAAAAAGTAATAATTAACCAATATAGAAGTTGGCATATTATAGTCTAGAAAGATTTATTTTTCATGGCAAAGTTTTACAAGGAAGACTATTCTGTAGCTCTTTGCACAGATACGCATGGATGAGTGGATTCTAAGTGTTACTTCTACAATTGGTTCTGGAGGCATTAGCTGACAGGGTGATTGTGACCCTTTCCCACACATGTTAGCAATGCTCTTGTTGCATCAGCATTGCTGGAGATATTGAAATGAGCTGACTTTGTGAGAGTTTCCTGGGTTTAAATTCCTTAACTGTAAAGCAATATCCTAACGGTTATGCACTACTCAATGACAGAGGGAAAAAGGGAAAAGTGAGTGAGAGATGCATAATAATTTTGATTTTTTGCCACTGTCTTGATAAGTGGCAAGTACATTCCATGGCTGTATCTGTGCCATCTCTTCAGAAAGATCCTGTTTGTGATGTTTATGCAATTTCTTGTTAGTGATAACAGTTCCATTTTCTTGCATCTAATTCTTGCCCTGTTTTCAGCAAAGTGGTGTTGATACAGAGAGTGACACGAATGGAACCTTACCTGTCCCATTTTCACCAAGATTTTGCTGTAAGCATACAGCTTGGTATTTGGTAATTGATTGGTAATTTTATGGAATTACAATTCCACCCAAGGTTCTTGTGTGTCAGTGCATGATTAAAGCAGTCTAATACCCTTCAAAATATCCTAGACCAGCTTTTGCTGGCTGCTGCTAAGGGGAGTCAAGGCCTCAGGTTCCCTCTGGCTCTTCCCATGCTTGAAAATACAAGTTGCACCACTCTTCTGCATAATACATATAAGGCATACCAGAGGCAGGCTGGAAATTGGCTTTTAATGATTGATATTGCTTGTGTGAAGTGAGGATGTTGTGCTGAATACAGAAGTGCTGTAAGAGTGTCACTAGCAATGCTGAACTATCACAGACACGTCATTGAGGCCAATATTTAAGTTCTACTTATTGAGAGCATAAGTCCTGGCATCACATTCCTTTGGATGTAAGTATCACCTTCATTGGTGGCAATTAATGATAAATAACAGAGGAAGAAGCAAAGAAACCAGATTAAAAGCCATCTCTTTCTATCAATTTATATTGACCTTTATAGGTGGGAAACCTATAATTACTTAGTTTACCCTAAGAATGCTACTAGCTGAGGTGAAGCTAAGTTGGTGTTTTGCCAACAGGGCTCATGTGCTTTCATATACAAAACAGTATATGGATTGCATTGATAGCAATATTAAAAGCATTTGCATATCGATAGCAATATTAAAAGCATTTGCTCCATCAGTCATTAGGACTCATTCAAGACACAACTATATTTAAGAATGTACCTGCAAGTATTTGCAAAGAGATTCTTGCCTTTGCTCTAGCAAGTAGGATGCACTGCAGAGCATCCTCCTTTAGCATGAGTGTGGTGCAGTTGCTGAAAACATAGCATCTATTTATTTTTAGGGTGCCCACCCCTCTCTAAATGGAACTAGTTCTTTGCAAACAGCGTTGTCCCACAGGACTGAGAGTCAGACTAAGGATTTGGGAGAGGTAGTTAAATTCTCTTTGCAATATGTATCTGGCATAATTGACTCTATTGCATAAAAATTCTATGTACATGTGGAGAGTTTCTTAAGTTTCCATCCCAAACTTTGTACTGCAGAGAGGGACCCAAATGCATCATTCCTTTCTCACAGACTGTCTTAAGATGTAAAGTTTTCCAAAGTTTTCCTGTTCAAATTGAAGAACAGAATCTCCTGATTGCATTTCCGTCCTGTGTCTCAGTGCAATCTGGAATGAATAAAAAACAAGAGAGAAAAATTTGACACACAGTATTGAGATGCCATGCAAAGCTCTAGAGGGCAGAACAAAAGGGGAGAAAACCCAAGCATTCCAGCCATGGGAACATCTGTACAAAAGCACTTCAGCAAAGAATGGCCAGGTGGTGGTGTGGTCCATGAGAGAGAGTGCTGCTCCTGGACGCAGGGGCCTAGAGTGTGCTTGTGTATCTGGTAGTGACTTGGTGGATTACATCGAACAAGGGTGGTCCGTTCCACCTCTGATGTTGTGCGCTGACCTGCACTGGAATTGTAGGTTCTAAAAAAGTATAAATTTTGCCTGTAATTCTTTAAATGTACATGCAGATACAACTTCTGTAGCATTATTTGTAGATTGACAGTCCTGTCCATGTTTGAATGCTAGTTTTCTGAAAATGCAAGTTTTGCAGATATGTTCTTTGCCCTTCAGGGCAGGTTCAATCTGAACCCCTTTATTTCTACTTGCCTCAGTTCTCTTTGATAAAACCACATCGTCTCTGAAATGTATTAACATTTTAGAATACAGCTTTTTAATGAATTCTGAAAGTATCATTTGCCACTGGTACTCCTGTATATAGTAAATTAAAGTCATACTCCAAACAAGACTGTAGTCCTATTTTACAAGATTTTAAGGCAATTGCTACTGCCATTAACTATAAGTTTCATTCAGTTGTCGTCTTGGTCATTCCATTTACTACAGCATTTTTCTGGCCTCACTGCACCCTTTGGTTGGAAGAGATGGTGCTTTTATGAAATATTTCCTGGACTTGCATATAACACAACCACAAGCCCTAGAAGACATGAATTAAAATAGCAGATGCTATTCCCATTGAGAGGAACAATGTGTCTAGACTGACAAAATGGCATATATAGCCTGGTTCCTAAACAGTACCTTGGACAAGTAAGACTGGTCATTTGCAAAATTGGAATTGATCTCTGAAATATAGACTAGCAGTGGAAAATCTGAGCATAGAAGCTCTGGATATACTGTATGTCGTGGATAGAGCTATGTGAAGTAGTTCAGAAGAAGAGTTGATTGACCACAACTGGTTTTGGTGGACTAAATATTTGAAAATTCGCCTCAACTTCAATATTGAGGTGCCATGCAAAGCTTTAGAAGGTTGAACCAAAAAAAAAAAAAAAAAAAAAAATCCAAAAGTGCAACTGAAACTTTTTCTAATTTATGCAGGGTCTAAAATAATGAATGTCACATTTCCATTTGAAAACAAGAGTTACAAAACAACAAAAAAAAGATGCAAATTTTAATTTTTAAATGATAAATATCTTTGTTAATATAAAAAACAGGAGTTAATGAATTCATATATCTGTGATTTTTTTGAAGTTTTCTTATTTTGCCAAGAAAACAGAAGTGACTTTCATTTCTCATTGACCAGCAACTAATGGGAAAATCAGTGATTCACATAGTTGGAGGCAGAAGAGTAGGATGTGACTGTCAATAGGAACAGTTTTGTAATATTCAAAATCACCTTTAACAACATCATGCTGTTTGATATTTTACCAAAACAAAGTAAAATATAAAGTGTGTTCAAGTGTCTACAATCATACATATTTCAAAAGAGGTTCCCTGATAGAACTTCTGCTAATGTTTTAAATCCTGCTTCTGTGCTTCTCTCTGGTCCTGTAAAGAATGAAAGGAACAATAACTATCTACTGTCACTGAATGCTGTTATGCTGGCAAACAATAATTCCTGTGTACCTTCTAGATAGGAGAGAGATTATAATCCTCTTAAGGCTAGCTTTGTGTGATCCATTTGTTTGCTGTTTGTTACATAGACGGTAGCAACAGAATGTCAGTTTTCACAAAAGAAACCCTGAAGCCTGGTTGCGTGATGTATCAAAAATGTAACCTAAATAATGTTTAATTGACAGAGCAGATTGTTTATTTTCAAATAATTGCACTAAATTGCAGTGCTTAAAACGCAGTTAGGCTTTGCTGAGCTTTACCAGCCTATCAGCAGCTGGAGAATCGTATGTTTTTCTGCAATAATAGGCAGACATAAAAATTAACTGTGGCAAAGTAGCCTGAAACTACTTGTTCTAATATAGTGAATCACTGATTCCCCAGCTCCAGATGTTTTTTTTGCATTGATCACTTTTAAAGCAATTAGCCACAGCCCAGATTTGGGTCATAGATTTAGCTCTTTAAAACATCTCTTATTGGAGTTTCATATATCAGATAGTGAACGAGAACTTGTGAAGATGGAATTGCACAAATCCCATGCACGTGGGAGCACCTCAGTTCTTTGATCAGCAGTGAGCAGACAGTCATTAGAAGGTATTTATCAACATAGAGCAGTTTTTCTGGATTCATGCACTTCAACTCCATGCCTCCTGGCTTGTGGAAAGAGTAGGTGGTGTGTTCTTTACGTTCTCACCCACTAACAAAACTTTCTGGAAATCCTTAGTCCCTAGCAGAAGAAAGTTAGACTTCGAAACAATTGTTCTCTGATAAGCATAAATCCAAGGCTAGACTCAAATGCCTAATGTTAAGCACCATAGAATCATAGAATCATAGAATCATTAAAGGTTGGAAGAGACCTCCAAGATCATCGAGTCCAACCATCAACCCAACAACACCATGCCCACTAAACCATGTCCCTAAGCGCCTCATCTACCCGTCTTTTAAATACTTCCAGGGATGGTGACTCAACCACTTCCCTGGGCAGCCTGTTCCAATGTTTAACTACTCTTTCAGTAAAGAAATTTTTCCTCACATCCAATCTAAACCTCCCCTGGCGCAACTTGAGGCCATTTCCTCTCGTCCTTTCGCCAGTTACTTGGGAGAAGAGACCGACACCCACCTCGCTACAACCTCCTTTCAGGTAGTTGTAGAGAGCAATGAGGTCTCCCCTCAGCCTCCTTTTCTCCAGGCTAAACAACCCCAGCTCCCCCAGCC
>NW_008824414.1:3146561-3204085 GCF_000699105.1 Pygoscelis adeliae | reverse complement strand
TAACAGGCCTGTAGTTCCCTGGATCCTCCTTCCGGCCCTTCTTGTAGATGGGCGTCACATTGGCCAGCCTTCAGTCTTCCGGGACCTCCCCCGTTAACCAGGACTGCTGATAGATGATGGAGAGCAGCTTGGCGAGCTCCTCCGCCAGCTCTCTCAGCACTCTTGGGTGGATCCCATCCGGCCCCATAGACTTGTGAGTCTAATTTTCCATTAGACTCACCAGTGCACCAGTGTGCACTCATGTAGTCACCAGTCCTGCAAGCGTAGCAGAGATCAGAGGAGCTTCTCCAGAGCACAGTTATGTCTCCAAAGCTGCAAGGTACAGGACGAGAGACCCAGTCTCCTAACCGTTGTATCTGATAGATGTACTGAGAATGAGACACATGGGTGGACAGTTTAGCACAGTTGTGGGTGCAAGTTGTGGAGTTGATTTGTTTAGTGTGGTGGTAAGAAAGGCTGAATGTTGAATTGCATGTGATGTAGGTAGCTTTAGATAGTAAAGTGCAAAACCTGACCTCATTCTGTAGATCCTATGTCTTTCATTAATGTGTGGTTAATATTCGTAATAACTTTTACCTATATTTAATTTACCAGTAGTATTTACTATTTAGGTGACACATTATAACAGCATTTCTATCTAGATATTAAATAATCTTGTCTACTTTCTGTTGCTTTATCTCAGTGTAACATAAAGATTTTTAAGGGAATCTGTCCATACATATATTTTTATTTTAATTGTAACACTCTGTGTTAAAACTCATAATAATTTTAAATCAGTCCCTTATAATTTGACTTCCATGATTGCTCTATCATTTCAATTCTATTTGTGCCTGCCCTGTGGTCATTCTTATTTTCAGTGTTCTTCCCATCTATCATCTGCCCACAAATCTTTTTAAAAAATTCCATCAGAAAAACAAACTATCATGTGTGCTAAAATAAAACATAATCTCCACACAAACTGCCTCCTTTTTCCCCACACCTCTGAAATATTTTTACCAGATGTGCTTGGCTGAAGGGCCAAACACAGTAGATGCTGATCACATGGTCACAGCTGGAATTAACTTAAAAATCTCTATTCAAGATGAAAATTACCATCTTGTTTTATTTTTCTTCAGCAACAAAATGGTAACGTAGATGACATCTGTCTTTCCAGCTGTTCCTTGTGCTCAAAGAACCACTCCTCTCTCTCAGAAATTAACCAATCATCCTCTTAAAACTGAGAAGCCAGAAAAATAAGACAAAGAATATAAGCAAACTGATGTGGGAATAGATATAAAAATAATCCAAAAAGGGTCGTTCGATAAGGCTGCTACATTTCCATGTTTTGCTTTAGTTTCCACATGTTGAAATAAATCCCAAAGCACTTCACAGATTTTATGATTTGATTGTAATATATGTAAAATAAAAGAAAATAAAATTGCTGTGATAAAATAGTAGAACCATTCATCAGACACCTTTGAATATCTCTTCTGCACTCTGCCTACCAGTTGATCTGCAGTAATATAACTTTCTCAGTAGTTCAATATTCAGCAAAAGCAGCCATTAAGAGTATCTCAAACATTCCTTTCCTAATTTGCACTCAATTTTGGACTTCTGCACCATAGCACAATAGCCTATGCTATGTAACTTTTATGTAATATTTGATCTTGAACAAGTGAAGGCTCCATATCTGATGGCTTTCCCCTTCACACAAGATTTCTTTGTGCTCCTGTTCGGTGTCCTTCTTATCATGTTGTGACTTGTGACTGCTGTCACAAGATTGGGCCATAAACATGCACCTACACTTTAAAAATAAAGACCAGTGCTCTTTTATTTAGAAGAAACTGCATAGATTTTGGTGATTAACGTTTCTGGTTGGAGGAATGTGTTCTCCTGTAGGTTTCTGTAGCACCTGACCAGGTATTTAAAAAGAATTGTGGTTTTGAAAGGAAATATGTTTTATACTCATTTGTCACGTGAATCAGTAACCAGGTGAAATTTCTGCAGTACATCCTAATAATTATAGCAAGAGCGTGAAGCTCTAGGTCTTCTCTAAACTGTGGCATCCTTTGGATTTTATTCTTAAGACCCACTGGCCTCTTAACAAAATAATTTATGTCCTCTGAGGTGTCAAAATTTTCAAAAGCATTTGGTGTGCTTCCTCAGAGCATGTGCAAAGGCCTATATAGAAAGCCCTTTCCAAACTCCACCAAAGATGCAGATGGATGGATGTTTGTCTATATGCTTATCTATATCTATGTGTCTATCTGTCTACATATTATGTATTTCCCAAGGTAGTGTAGAGGATTCATATGCTTTGCCCTTTAAGAGACAGGATCCTTTCACTTCTGCAGCTGTTAGTTCCAACGTCCAGCGTATTCACTTTCTAAATGGGAAAAAGCAAGATGTTCTTTTCACAAAAACCATTTGGTTTCATACAGTATAAAACATTGCTAATGTTTAGGCCAGCAATTTCAATTGCTGTATTTGAAATATATTTATCTTGTACCTAACAAGTAACATGGATTCTGGACATACTGCTTTTTTATCTCCTTTTAGGTTGGTTTGATTTTCTGTTGTGGTGGGTTTTGAGTTTTGTTGGTTGATTTTGGGTTTTGTTCCTTTTTTTGATGACTGACACAAATTCTTTAGAATAAGAGGCTTTGATTTAACCTGTTTGATTTAAATTATATTCACATTTGACAAAACAAAGAGAGAGAATAAATGTTAATCACTGGAGAGTGCTTGCATTACCTGGATTTCCATTACAAGCCAAAATATAGGGGAATTACCAGTTTCTATATATAGTTATTTGTGGGAGTCTGCTGGTAAGAAGAAAAAAAGATTTGGTTTAGTAGCTGGGTTTGACTTGAAATCCAGTCATGTCTCAGGCAAGCCCCTAATTTTAAACAAAAAGCATCTGTTTGCCTAGAGCTTTGCCATAGATATTTCAATATCAATAGCTGATTTATTTTTGTCCTTTTTCACTTTCAAAGTGTCAGTAACAACAATGTGAATAAAAGGAAGTTCAGTGTATTCCCAAACTACCTTATTGTCCATAGACAACTGGGAATTTTGTGCATTGCTGTGTAAGCAAATCACTTTCAATGTGTCTTTCCAAACACAAATATTTATAGGCAGAGATGGGAAGGGTGAGAAGGGGAGATAGAAACTGATCTATGGTCCTGGTACAGGAGAGTCAAACAGGGCAATGTGTATTCTATTGCGGACTCACTCAAATGAAATGCTGGTTGATCTTTATCTCGACTGAGCCAGGGTATCTTTAAAATAAATCTCTTGTTCCAGAATAGGCACAGAGTTCAGTACTTTCCTATGCTGGGCAAATTGTTCCCCACTGAAACTGCACGTATCAAATAGCTATGCTGCTACAGTAGAAAGGACTCAAATGGTTGCTTAAAGTTGCTAATATATACACTTGTTTTTTTCTTTTTTTTTTTTCTTGTAATGTCTACTTCTACTTCTTGTTTCTGAATGCTGTCTGGGATTGCATTTCTGTGTTGATGTTTTGCTTGCTGTTTTATTTTCAGATGTCATTTTTCCATGAGCCTGCAGCCCTTGCCAAATAAAAGAATATTGAATATTTTTTTGTTTTGGCAAAAAACCAAAAAATGGTGACGAAATTAATTTAAAGTTGCCACTAATCCTAGGAAGTTGTGGCCTTTTTCTAGAGGTTTTGCTTTGCTTTTTATTTTTTAATTTCCATCTAAAAAAATACGGCTGTATTTACTTCTGTCTCTGTGACCTTGTAGCTGACCATCCTCATTTTGGCAAAGCAGAAGTTTCAATAACACAACAGAAAATGTTCAGCCCCAGAGATATTTAATGCCCATTTTAAAGATTGCGACTTAATTGAAAAAGCAGTAAGATTTGGGACAGATTCTGCAACTGCTAATACATTTTCCAGAGTGAATTCCAAAAGTAAATTAACTGAAATAAAAATGTTGACTCAAGGAGTAGGATATTTCTCAATGTGAGTAAGAAGGGCTATCCCACTTTTAGTTACTTTCCATAAATGGCTGTGCTGTAATTATAGTATGTGTTAAGTTAGAGGCTTGGCTGGATAAGAATATTTATAGAAGCTGACATTTCAATAAATTGACCTGGTTTACAAGATTCTAAAGGAACAGCAAGAAATAAGGAAAAACCACCTGACATGGCAAGCATGTTAAAACAAATCAAACAAGAAGTTCTGATTTGTGAGCCCATGAGTACTCTTATATAGTCAATGGAGAAAACAAATCAAATGCTTGTAAATGCTGTTTAAGGGCTTACACACAACTTGACTTGATTAGAAAACTAAATATTTAATTATTTGTGGTTTTGATTTTATGAATGTTGCTTTCCTTTACTTGTGCTCTCAAGATGTTTGACATCTGGTGAGAAAAATTGTGGGTAGTGTTTCCATGTGTGGTACCCATACAGCAGATTTTGATCCTCATGCTATGCTCACATAGCTGTCTTCATGCTGGAGTCCCATCAATGTCCATGGGAGTTTCTTAATGAAGAATACAGAAACTGAAATCTGAGATTAGAATTTGGCTTGAGAGTTCAATTCAGGTTCCTCCCTTCAGCCAGTATGATGCCATCATCATTTTGGTCCCCTGCTGCTTTTAAACAATGTAGGCTTAAAACAAACTCAGATTCCAGTGCCGTCCTGTCAGTGTGACCACATTTGGAAGGTCCCTGTTAGCATTTTATTTCTTTCTTGTGCTCTCCCCTTTTTTCTTTTTTTTTTTTTAATAGTTTAAATTGCACATGGGCTTGATGGTAAGATTGTCAACAAGATTTTTAAGACCCATTTACTATTGAGAGATGAATGGTGTATTTGATACATTCAGAGCAATCAGACATGCCAAGCAAATGGCAAAAAAGTTATGAGAGACTAAAACGGTTGGTGAGACAGACTTCCTGTGCCTTTGGTTATCAGGTCCAGAGCTGTGCCACCGTGAGGAAAACATGCGCATCCTAATTGCTCTGTCTCTTCCAAAACCAAGCTCTCACTGAGGAGTAAAGAGGAGATTCTACACAGAGTGCACTGTGACTTTCTTTAAAACTATCATGGCTTAAAGCTTTACAGTAACAGAGGCTTTGTTCTTGTAATGCTTGCAATGTGGGTGGCAAGGCAAAGTCAGGAGTGGTCTAAGGCTGTGGCATGGGCTCTGAGTCTAAAACTGAGAGAACTATAAAAAAGCAAAGAAAAAATGTGGTTGTATAACAGGAGCCTGGTGCTGTGGAAGAGAAAGTTCTTCCACAGGAAGAGCAGGACACTGACTCAAGGGTCTTGGTGGGTCTGCCCTGCAGCCCATTGGAGGGTGCAAAGCAGCATGGGGAGACTACTTAGAAAGGACCTGCATGTGGGAGAAGTTGTTTGGAGTGTGCAGCTACTAAGAGAAAATGTTTCCTCAGGCACTTTGATTTCTTCCTGGTATTGATAAAGACAAGAATCCTTGATCCTCTCCTTCCAAGAAGTTACTGGGTTTGCTTTAACTAACTCCTGTTTTTCTACATAAATATAATGCAACAATCACCGTGACTTTGATACTGTTCTAATTATGAATGAGTTTTAAGCTTCGATTTGGTCTTGTATACTTCAGCAACACTTAGAGGTATGAATATTATACAAAGTTAAAATCTTCTGTATTTGTGCAGGAGATATCCTTGTACAAGAGGAATTCATAAAGATACAGTTTTGAATTTGCTTGGTGCTGAACACCCCATTGATTTCCCCTAAATCCACTGGCTTCTGTGTTTCTCTGGAACAAAATGGCTAAATAAACCAGCGCAGTAAGTCACACACTCAGGCGAAAGGCTGTAGCTATTGCTGCATGGATCCTCAAGTCATGAAATGAGCTTAGGGACACAAAAAGCCATTCATATTACAAATTACCCTTTGCTTTTGAACTGTAAATTATCTTTATTATTAAGCTGGCCATGGTACTGCAATTATTAGGTGCCCTGTGTCTAAAGGTTTAAGCAATTAGAAGTCTGGGGTGACAGTCTCATGATACAGAGTGATAAAATATGTCCAGTCAAGACAAAGAGATGGTCTATATTCGTGTCTTCAGCATGTATCACAGGGAGCCTGGAAGCTGTGCTGCTCTTAAACATTTCAATTAGCCCTGACATGGCCACTGTGAGCCCACAGATTATCTCTGTGTTGCTGTTAAGTTTTTATGAGGCTTTCCCCTCAGATTACCCATTTTCACAGCAATCTATAAATCTGAAACTGCAACATCTGATTAATTCTCCCAGAAGAGAATAGTGAAGATCCAGATTTTTTCATTAATGAAGTTTGTGCTGTTCTGAGGTCTCATATATTTCAGTCATTGTTTTGCAGTTTTTTTCCCATTCTAATCTCTTTCCTTAGGTATCAAGGGAGGCAGGAGTTTCAAAATCACCCACTTCTTCTGACCTAGCAAATTAGACTGACTTTTCTTGTAGCACCATTTTGCAAGCTGATGGCCATTCTTTGTTGTTTTCAGAGTGAACAAAGCTGTAGTGTACCATTATTATTTCTTCATTACAAACAATTGCTTGGCATCACTTTGCTATTGAGTATTGTGCAGACTTTCTTTTATACACCATATTCCAAATTAAATGTCATGTGGCTTTGCATATTTTTGAGCTTTGAGATCAAATGAACCCAAAAATGTAAAATGAAACTGAGCTGAATCTGCTACATATTTCCTGCTGTCAGATGGAAAATCTGAGAAGCAAATACGCCTTCACCCTTTGCAGATAGGGAAGCTGAGGCACAGATGTCTATTTAAAGGTATTCTGGTGGCAGACAGAGAAGAAAATTTCTCTCTCAATCTCTGTCTTATCTGATGGAGAAAGCTGGATGATATTCATGTGGTATTTTCTTCAACAAAGCAATTCTTTCACTGTAGTATTAGGTAAATTAGCTGAGTGATAAAAAGGCAGATAAGAATCCAGATGTCATGTGTAGCGATATCCTTTCAATAAGCTTGTGAGCCCTTGAAGTAAAGCTTCCATGCTTCTGTGTCATAAAGGCCTCCAGAAAGGTGTCAGAAGAGCAACGAGATTTCTATGTTTGCATCTATAATTCTCATGTAAAGCTCAAAAGACACATGGGCTAGATAACTTCAGCCCGTGGAAAGTATTTTATCAGGGTTTTTAAATGTTTTTTTTAATGTCGCAATACCATGGCAGTGGTGCTTATATTCCTGTTGCTTGGAATACTCTTGAAAGAAGGGCACCGTCCTCTAGCTATCCTTTGCTGGCCTTAACCTGGGGCCACCACTTCCTGAACTACCCAAAACAATAAGCTTAGAGGGCAGTTCAACTAGGTCTGTTTTAGCCATTTTAGACTTGCCATCCTTTGTCCATTCAGTGGATACTGTACTTCCTTGCCTGGAGATGGGGCAAGATTTGCTTTTGTCTTTACCCCCTCTGTGGTATATTACCAACAACATACATGGGAATGCTCTCGAAGCACAGGGATGAACTAGGTCAATGAAACAGGTCAAACTGTGGCCCATAGATCACTGATGAGCCTCTAGAAAGGAAGCACTGAAAATCCAGGAAAAGTGCTGTCTAGGACAGTGGTCTGTTGAATACCTTTTTGGTTCTATATAAAAAGTTGCAAACTTGTGGCCAAAGGGAATGACTTATCTTCATCTTCTGTTCCCATCAAGCCTGAATCCTTATGCTTTCATGTTCTCCATGTGGATTTCCGCTAACATCTATCCTGAGACAACTGAGATTGTATTCTGCCAGAATATTAAACACATCTTGAGATGCAAGAGCAATGGAGATGAACGCTAGTGCAACTCAAGGAAGAAGAAAGTCAGATTTACTGCATTTGTGAACAACCTGGTAATATATTAAATGTAGACATTTTTGTGACCATTTTGATAAGCTTCACTTGTAATTTATAAGGAAGAAAACAGCATATTCAGTTCCAATTATGTAGGCTTTATAGGAATCTGGATGTTTTACTTGCCTTTAGTATTCTGTGAAATGGTGTAGATGAATATAGGTGTTTCCTTTACATGTGTTGTATGCGATTAGCGGTTTGTGTTTCTTTTTTGGGTTATATATGTTTATATAGAGGATATTTACCATATTACTCTCTTCAGCAGTGGAGAGCCTGAAGCAGCCTGCCATCCTTTTTCAACCATGTTATGCATATTGGTAGGAATGCCTGTCATCTCGCATCTCATACCAAATCTACAACTCCTTCATTTAAATTCTGCTTCCATTTGTTGTTCCTTCATATTCCTTATGTATTATACTTTATAGAAATCCATACTACTAATGTATGTATTTTGAAACTGTGTTTGCTTTTGATTGATTGTTTGGAAATATGTTGACTGATCAGCTGCATAAAACCCTTGGTGACAATGCCATCTAGTAGTTTTATCATAGCTGTCCCCATGCATATCAGGCTTTCTTAAACAAAATAATTAATTGTAAATCACAGAAATAAAGTTTGTGTTCTTTTTAGTCCAACTGTCTTTTCCAGTAATGAACACTATCCCTCCCACCTGCACTTTGCTTTTTCAACAAAGGTTTTAGTGGTAATAAATCTGTCTCCTCTTCCCTGTGTCAGTGCCTCCATCCCAATTTATTCTAGAAAGGTATTTCTCATTGAGGCTCTTCTTTTTCTTGCCTGCAGTGATATAAGCTGTCAGTCATCAGATTTCTAGCAATGATACCAATGGAGTCATTGACATTTTGGTGGTTCCAATTTTTTAAAACGTTTCTGCTACTCAGATGCTGCCCCTCAGCAGATGCCTATGATAGGACAGTTGATTTCCTTTCCTTTAGTTAATGTAAAGGGAATGCAAGAATGGATGCATGTGCCAGCACAAGAAGCCTTTGTTTCTCGTATTACTCACCTCTGCCACGAGCGCCAACTTTAGGGATAACTCAAGGGATTCCTATGATTGCTCTTTGGCAGCAAGGATCATTCACCTGACTAATGGATGTGAGTTATACACCCAAGTAAACTAGCAACTGCATTGTTACAGCTGCAGAACCACACTGTTTTACAGGGCCATTAGGTATCAAAGCTGTACTTTTAGGCTAGTGAATCAATAGATGTTACAGAGGGTAGAGCCACCGCATTTTTGTTAGGCCTGGATGTCCATGTCTGTGTTCCCTTCCCAGAAGGGATGTACATGTTGAAAGTTGTCTGTCTTCAAGCTAGCCAGCTGCAGGATGTAAATATGGGCATGTGAATGTTCATCTCTCATTTCAACTACCCAACAGGCATAATGGGAGTATACTCAGTATACAGAATTTAGAATATGAAATGTGTAACAGTATAATCTGGCGCATCAACATTTTCTGCAAAACCCATCGTTTCCCTATTCCTCAGCCTTCCATAACTATGATTGTACCTCTCTTCTCTTTGTCCAACAGAACCCAGTTCCCTTATTGGTCTCTTCCTCATTGGCATCCCCCTCTTCAGATTCTAACAAGCTGTTTCCTTCAAATTGCCTAATAGAATAATTAAGTTAAATCACAGGAATTGTTTCCAGTCTATATTTATCTTCAAGTTTTCTGCTTCTGCTTCAGGTGTGTAGATATTCTTACAAGTCTGAAAGCTTATGCATTTTCCCCCAAATACAGCAGTTGGTCTAGTAAGATATGTTCCTCTTCTCTGCAAACTTTGCCTCTCCTTAAGACATCTGAGATTCTTTTTCCCAAATTGAGGATCACGTCAGACTGCTCTGTAGTAGAGCAGTAAGTGTTTTGTGACCATGATCGTCTCCGCAGATCAGTGCTGCCTTGACTCTAGAAATGTATGCATTGTGAATGATATCATTGTTAGAAAAGTCATCCTTTGATAAAGAGACAGAAAAACAGTTCAGCTCATGCAGGGGGTGGAGGGGGGATCTGCATCATTAAACTGATTAGAATGCTCCAGAGGGTCCTGGGTTTTATGGAGGACTTAACGTGGCCCTTCTAAAAGGGCTAGTGAGTTCCTCTGTCCCTTCCTCATTACTGTTTAATTCAACAAATCTTTTTTCTTTTCCTCTTTATTTCTTTATCCCTCACAATCCATTGCTCCTTTCCCCTGCCAGCTGGCTCCCTCAGCTGCTCCATTGATCTCTCAGCCACTCTGGCACTCCTGATATCAGACACAGTGGGAGGCAGAGTAGCTCAGAGATCAGCAGACTGGCAGACAGACCAATATAGGAGTAAATCCCAGAGCCCCAGCAAAACCCCCTGAATTTGTTCTTTTGCTCTCTCTCTGCCGTAGCAACCCTTTTGAAATGGCAGACTGGCATTCAAGAGACTGATGCTTTTAGTAATAACAGAAATAACTTTAATGTTTCACCTACTTTCTGCAGTTGTTTCTGCAGGGCTAGAGTTCTGACTAAGCTATGAAAGCCACACATCGTATTGTCACGAGAAGAGAGTTCTTGAGTCCGTTACCAGTCTTGGACAGTTACTCTGTACACTTCTGAATGCCGTGTCACTGCAGGATCAGAGATTGTGAAATGTAATACTTTTAATTTGAGGGGTACTTAAGAATCAGTATAGGGTAGAGCAGGAAGGTTGTGAGAACAGATTTTGAAGATGTTCATGATGAATTATGTCTCCCTTTTTCCATTTTGTTGGCTGATTGTTGTTTGTGCTGTATAAAAGAAATGGCATGGCAAGAATGAATTCAGACATGTCAGAATAATTTTACATAACTGTGTACACTTTCCATCCCCTAGAACATGGAAGGAAAAGGTGGCAGAAATAAGCTGCAGCGATTTAACAGATATAACTGTATTTGTTTCTAGTGTCATTTATGGTTAGGTACTGCAGGTCCATGTTCATGCTAAAGATCAGGATGTCAGTAGCTCTCATTTTGACAGCTCTCAATAGCAGCAGCTGAATTTATTTTTAAATGTTGACTCTAATGTACAGTGCCAGTGGAGGTGCACTTCAGTGACTGGTTATTGAAAGTAGGTCTAGTAAGCATGGCCCAAAGCTGTTATAGCCAGTGATGACTTTGGTTGCCCTGAAGTACCAGCTCATATTCTCTCTCCTCTCCCCCTCTTTCTCTATCCTTCCTTGCATGCCTGCCCCAGGTTATTGGAGACAAACTGGATAAGCCACTTTATTCAGTAAAGAAATTGGAAGTAATGAAAGATCATTTGTTATATGACATATCCTAGTTTACACTAAAAACAGATCACAATGGTGATATTGGTTTTTTTCACAGAAAGATCTGTGAATGTTTTACAAGGATTATTTGTATCATTACCATTCTATCCAGATGGAGAACCTTGCTCAAGTCCACCCAGCAGATCTGTGGCAGAATCAGAAATATCTGTGTCATTATCCTGTGCTCTGTGCATTAGTGAGAAAACTGTGAGCCAAAGAACTCCAGGCTTTGGGAGTTCAAAATCTGAATGCAGATCAAAATTTTGCATGTGGTTCCTTTTCCTTTTTCAGTGTGGGCTGAGTTGGGCAACTCTTAGAACACCCATCTAGGTCACCAGCATCTCAATATAAGGATTTCACTGATTTATTTTCTGAATAAAGATATCCTCAGAGTGGCAAAAAAAGAGTGCCATTAGAGTAAGCCACCTATTCATAAAGAGCTGTAGGAATGTGGTATGCTAAAAGGGGAGGAGAGTAATAATACACAGTTATAAATGGCCTTAAAATAATCATGAATATTGCATAAGTGGTATTGGTAACAGCTTAAGTATATTTCCATAGGTGTTTCTTTATATTTACGTATTAATTAGTGGATACCTAAGGTGATATGTTACTGGAATGTCTGTGGTGTTCTTCATGTTTTATTGACTGACTACTGTATCCAAAAAAAGTTGCCAGACATCATGGAAAATTAATTTGCATGGAATTAGTAGAATGCAGAATTTCTTATTTTGGCAAAAGTTTTATTCTTTGCAACCCTGCAACTGTTAAGCGTGCAGTGCCAGAGTAACCCTGCAATTGATGTGCAGAAACACCTCTTGTTCCCTAACAGTTATTGGCCCTCCCCCTCTCCACTTGCAAAGGATGTTCTGCAATCTCTGTATGCTGTATAGACAAGTCCCTTTTGAAATCTTCTCTTGGGGTACTTGCAGTGTTCAGATAGAGTAGATGAGTCAGTAACCTAAATGCCAAAGTTTGACATGAGCATCACAGTGTTTTGAGTCTTTTCTTCCATGCCTGTCTGTATTGTACACCTTTCCCAAACAGATCATACCCAGCTACTTCACCATTCTTTTGCTCATAGTTCCTTCAGCAAACAACCCTGATTTTTTATGAACTACAGGCGCATCTGCTTTCTAATGTGTACCCTCCCTGTGCAAGAGACTGCTGCATGAGGTGTGTCAGACAGAGTGGAGGATGAGTGGATGGCCTCTTGGAAGCTGCCTTCCTGGCTCCCCTCACCTAGAAATTGTGCCTGCCTCCTGCTAGGTCCTACTCGCTTCTGTGCCCCTGTTGATATCCCCCCCACCCCATTCCTTCTGTGCTGGTCAGAAACAGGAGGACTCTCAGCCCTTGCAGCCAGGCTTCTCCTTCTGAGACTGAGCTTTTTCTCTCGATTCCTGGACCTCAATCTGCCAGGCATAGAGGCCAGCATATGCTGGCATATGTTTGCTTTGGTATCCACCATTCCCAATGTTCAAAGCTGTAATCTGCTGGCTTTTGCTAATAACAGATCTGAATTCTTAAGTTCAGATCTAAATCTGGGGTGCAATTCTAGCATAAAAAACTTTTCACAGTTGTGCAGAGCATTTTTTTTTAATTAGATTTTCCTGCAATGGATTTATATAAAAATTTGGAATGAGATTTTTGCGTTTAGAAAGAACACTCAAAATTTATTTGTTCTTTGGAATGAAAATGCTGCAAGCCATAAATGATAATGAGTAGTAAACAGAAGGTACAGTTTGGATTTTTCTGAATTTTGAATAAGATTTCTTACATCTGCTCTTGCACATACCTAGGATTCAAAGGATTTGGCTAATTAGTACTGGCTTGGGCCTGTCATGAAAGTAGTACTGCTATATTCAGCACATTCAGGAATTTATTACTGTGACACAAAATATTGGCATAGAGGGTTTGATTCAGTTGCCTAACTGTAGATGTCTGGAGCCCTTGAAATGTCTTATGTTATCCAAGAAATCTATATATGGGCAGGCTATGAGACTACATTGTTTTGTAGCAGCAATTGGGGAGCTGATGGATCCCCAAGTGTATTTCAAATGGCACTAAGGATCTTTGTTGAGGCACCATAATAAAGTTCAGCTTCTCTGAAAGTAAACTATAGGTGTTGCCCAAGAAAACCCTTTATTAGGACTATTTGGCAAAATTCAGGGCAGGGAATCAGAATTTTTCTCTTAGCTGTGCCATTGACTCAGTTGCCTCTCTTTCCTCATATGAATGGAAATAGTAATTCCTACCATATTTTTATTTATAATCTTTGTACAGTGCTTTAAAGATATAAAATACATCATAAATATTATATGCAACACACTAAATTATGGCAATTGAATAACATAACACTATGAAATTGCCTGATCTTCCATGCAAAGCATGGAATTAACATGGGTGATTCATTGCTGGGGACTCTATGCTCTGCATCATCTCTTAACCAATGATGTTAAAGGGGCACTCTGCTGCTGGAAGTGAGCTGTCTTTGTGGAGACGTAAAATGAGAGTCTTGATCACTGTTATTAAAGAAGGGGTGGTGCTTTTAGTTAACACTAGTGTTCAGGCCATTTCCAGCTGAGACAATTTGTTATTTCTATACACCTATTTTCTCCATGGAAGTGTTAATTGCATAGCTGGTCAAATGAAAGTCATCAAAAATTATGAGACACCATTTAGACATGTTAAAAATAAAATTTTGTGTTATATGTGTTAGATAAATCTTCCTTTTTCTCCCTTATGAATTGTTTCTGTACACTGTTAAAGAGTTCCAGTGTTCAAAACTAAAAGGATCCTAATTCCAATAGCTGTATAAAGGGTGCGTTTATAATCATCTTGGAATATTTTGGAAGGAAGAAGAAAGTTTTTCAACATCCAAAGAGTAAACCATAACTCTCAAGTTCAGCATGTCCTTATCCGTGGCAGGACCAGGTTAATTAGGCTGAATGCTCAAAAGTTGGAGCCCTTTTTGGAAAAGTCTTTTTAAAACAAAAGTAATTGAAAGGTCCCCTCTTTGTGTCATTTCCTTATGAGAATGTAAGAAAGATCATTTGCAATTTACTATCAGTGAGTTTTGTGGTTTTCCTTTTAAATGCATCTTAGATCATCTACTTATCCAAAAGATGCATTGCAAAGTGGAACTGTCATAATGAAATGTGTAGGAAACTACATCTTAATACACTGGAGATGTTTTGGGGGCAGCAGATAG
Organism: Pygoscelis adeliae; assembly: GCF_000699105.1. NCBI lineage: Eukaryota > Metazoa > Chordata > Aves > Sphenisciformes > Spheniscidae > Pygoscelis > Pygoscelis adeliae. The sequence goes on along the minus strand of NW_008824414.1, from coordinate 3,189,741 downwards.
TAATTGTATGGACTGTCCCATATGGTCACTGAGGTCAGTATTGTTTAGCACTGTAGGCTGTGTAAATATTTGTCTCATAAGCTAATGCAGCCAGATATAACTTGTGAGACTAGACCCTTGACTGATCCAGCTATTTTCTAATGGCAGAATCCTTACCTAGGATGGCTGATGTAGCTTAACAAAAGTTATGAGCAAGCTTTCGGATTTATTCCAATTCATGTTTAGTGCTTTAGATTCAAGAACTAATTTGTTGGTAGATAATACTAATTTTGTTTGCTTTCCTTGGTGCACCCACTTATTTTACTCTGTTCTGTCGTATTTTTATGTGATAAATCAGAAAGAAAATACATTTTACACAGCCCTCTTATTTCACAGAGGTAAGGAAAATTATTATTTTCTCTTTGGTTTTTTTTTCTCTCTAGCTACATAAAAGTCATCAGCTACAGGCACATCATGCTGTAACCCAGAAAACAAAATTATATGTTTCCATTTTCATTATAAATTAAACAATCTGGAAGAATTACATTGGAAGCATATGAATTAAACCACATAGCTCTCATCATAGATCTTTGGATTACAGAGGTCTTTGGATTTTGTTAAGGGAAGGTCAGAACAATGACATCTGAATATTTAGCTTGAATGCTTGTGCTTTTTCTATGACAGATTGTAGCTTTTGGTATCTTTTAACTTCTGTGAGAAAAGAAACAGGTTTTCTGTGAGAAACTTGTGGAATAGATATTTTCTAGATTATTTTCTAGGAATCTGTCACAAATAAATGTCTAGAGACGCAGATGGATCTTTTGGATCTTTTTAACGCTGTTTCCGTGTTTCACTGAGATTCTATTTCATGTAAGCACCTGAACCTCAAAATGAAATACAGTTAGTGTAATATTAAGGTAGCAATGGTAGTTTTTCTCAAGGTAGTTATACTTTCAAAAAATAGCATCTATTTGTAAGCAGTGTTTGCAGGCTTCTTGTTTTTCTTGGATTCATCTGTTATTTGTTTAAAAAAAACAGAAATAGGATCATATGATTTACTCTAATCTCTGGTCTCAGCAAGCTTCAAGGCATCTTCAAATGGGGATTTCTACTGATGATGGGTGACAGCTTAAACTGTCCACCTATGTTGTTGAATCTAAAGACATGGAAAGTTCTGATCCTCTAAAATAATGCTTTGACATTTCCTTAGAATCCTGTGTTGTAAAACTAAAGCTATAGAGAGGATTTTTCAAAACATAATCTAATGCAGATGCTTTTTTGAAATCTATCCAAATTTGAAACTTTTGACCCCAAATACCTTCAGAAGGAGATCAGTTTTGAGGGAAATGGAGGTAAAACCTGAGTGTACAGTTAAAAAAACCCACTTTTTTTTTTTTAATCTGTAAGAGTAAAGGTGTGAATTTTCAGAGCTAAAGATCAATACAGATTATGCCCTGTGAGCCAGAGAAACTGAATTGTCTAAGTTAGAATCCAGAAATCCTAACCTAAATTTTTTAGGAACTTTAAAAAACAAAACAAAACAACAAATTGCTTCAGCATTAATTCTGTAACAAGAGGAAGAATGGTTTGGAGAATATAATCTCCTCAAGCCAGTAGGATATTAAGATGGAAAAAAGTCAAGAGGCTGATCATACATACACACATATTTTGTGTAACAATCTTATTCTGAAACCATAAGAAAATAAACGAATAAGCATAAAGAGGTTGTTGGGTTTTGGGGGGCTTTTTTTGTTTGTTCATATTTGTCTTTATTCCCTTTTTAACTAAAATACAGTATATTTTTTATTGCTTGGCATGTAGGATATCTACAAAAATGTCCCTTTGAAATCCAAGTAGTATGGTCTAGATACCTATGAGAACAAGTGTAGCAAACATGATGGTGATCTTCACTCAGCTTTCAGAGTGTGGTCTGCTTTTGCGACCTTAGTCCGAGTAACACAGCCGCAAAACAAGTGCTCTGGAGGGACAGGGATGATGGTTTGGTTTACAGTCTTTTAGTTTATTTAGCAAACTAAAGTAACAGTTGCTTTGTAGTCAACTTTGCTGGACAGATAAACAGTAGTGACAATTTCATATGATCTATATAGACAGAAGAGGTTAGCTGCAACCCCTGAGTGATGGAGCTTGTCATATTCCCTTCTCCAGTAATGCACAAGGTTAGAAATCAATGTCTTAATCATGGGCAGCTCTGGGCAATTCAGATATATCACACACAAACAGGCTTCTAATTACATTTAAGAAATACATATCATACATATATAAACTGACATAAATATCAGAGTGGTGTTGCTAGCTGTCAAAATGGATAAGTATAATTCCCTCAGTGGCCCTTGACAGGTTCAATACCTGCTACGGAGGTGCTATGAACAGCATTATACGGCTGATTGAGTTATGACAGCTCTAACCCAACAGGGAAGCGAGGCAGGAAGGAATAGCCTGGGCTGCAGACAAATGATGATAAAGTGATCACTTTAAAGAACAATCTCCATAATATTTCATGCTCGCTGCACGGTGTAAAGGCAGCCTTGACTGCGGGGCTAACTGCTCTATCAATTGATTTGATTCACTGCTGCAGCTACTCCCAGTCATAATATTTCAAATAAATGGTACCATGGATAGAAATAATATCTGCATCAATATTAACCCTGAAAGGACTAATGGACACAAGCTATAATTTCCCGGACACCCTAATAATGCATTTTGACTGGGCTTGGCATGGGATGATTTTTCTTTTATCCTCTTTTTTCTTTTTTTTTTTTTTTCAAATAAAAACAGCGTATTGTTTACTTAAACTTTCCTTTTACGGCCATGAAGAAGCTCTGTGGCTCAGGCCTCATTCACAGCCTCAAGTCTAATTTTAAAGGAAATTCTGCTAAATGCTCTTTTCAAGTGTTTGTTTATACTGAATATCTTGTATTAAAATTACATTAAACATCTAAGAGAAAAAGCATGCTAAGCATTTTTTGAATGTATGTATATCATTTACGTGTGCATGTGTGTACATACAGAAGGAGGTTTTATCGCTCATATTATTTACTAAGATGCATTTAAAACAAACAGAAAGGAGCTTAAAATTAATTATAAATGAGAATGGAGTCAACAATTTTCTGGAAACACAAGGAGCCAGTAAATTCTAATGATTATACAGGATGTTAGGGTTTTTTTTCCTTTAGAAATAATAATAAGTACTGTATGAGACAGGCTTAACGTGTAAGAAGTACAAGTGAATTTATGGGTTCATAATCTTAAATCAAACTGATTTCTATTTTCCATGCAGTTTTTCACATACTCTGTAACATAATGGATGTTTATTCTGTTCTTTCATTCATAACACCCTGTTGACATTTAAGTCCCTTTTAAATATCTGCTGTGCTTATTGTGAATCAAGTTGACATGTATAAATTGTATAATGTTATTATTGTTATTCTTTTTCTACTACTCTCTGACTACTTTGACTATCTTTGGATTGTGCGTTTTTAAGGTCAGAGCCAAGTATTCAGAAACTTTAAAGAAATATTATTAATGCATGTTAACAAGAAGTAGTCTGAATGGGTTTAGAGAACTCTTTCTCTGATTATTAGTTTGGATCTGTATAAAGATTGTCCTTATCAGACTCTCCGTTTTTTCTTACTTGTCCCTTAAACATTTAGTATAAATCAGAGTGGGAGATACTTTGATTTGAATCTCATGAGGCTTGTTTATATTTAAAGCTTAAGCAGAGGTATTTTATGAACAGTCCTTAGTGAATGCTCCAACTGCAACACTTCACCAACCTCTGAAGTGGTCTTAAACAGGCTTCAAAGGACTTCAATTTATAGTTTTCCAGAAGATCTGGGGAATATTTGTATTTCTTAGGATGCAGAATAAAACCTGAGGGTTCCAACTAGGTTTGGAAGGCTGGCTTGAATCTAAAACTGAACTTGAAAATATGGAAGGTTGGCATTGACCTAACTCTGCTATTCCTACAAGTCTAATATGCCACAAAAGCACAGTGTTTTCCTTCATTCTAGACCTGAGTAAACAAGCAAGTTCTGTCATGTTTGCTGCTTGCTAGCATGCTTACCTACATATCAATATCAAATTTTACCAGAAATGAAAGCACATGGCTTTCATAATGTATTTTTTGTTGCTCTGCATTTTATTCAGAGCCTATGCCAACAGTCCAGGTCACCTTTATGTTATTACTACTTGCTCGCTACTCAAAATCCTGATGGAGTTCATATTTTCCCAAGAAAAATTGAAACCACCTCTTTGCCTTCCCTGCTTGCTTTCTCTCTCCTTCCTGAAGAATTTTCTTTCTCCTCTCTTACAGTGCATGACAGTTGTTTTGTTTCTCCATTTCAGTCTCTTTCCTCTAACTTCATCCACATCTGGTGACCTTTTTATACTTGTCGTTATTCTGACCATATCTTTTTCATGTATCTCTATACTGGGCTAACCCTTCATCATACAAACACAATTTAACTTTGTCTATCTAAAAAATGTTCTTGGCCTCTTTTGTAGCACTTCTACTCATTGTTTTCCTTCTCTGTCTCTGCTCTAAATTTGTTGAGCTACTTTCTGATGAGGTTCTCCTCTAAATCAAGTTCAGGCTTTGTCATTTGATTCCAATGAGTCTGTCCTTATAGAATCATAGAATAGTTTGGGTTGGAAGGGATCTTTAAAGGTCATCTAGTCCAAGCCCCCCGCAATGAGCAGGGAGGTTGCACTAGCTCTTCAACTTCATGTGTGTTTCCTTTGCTTGCACTTTGGTATTCTTTCTGTGTGTTATCTCTGAGATACATAGTCCACAAATACAAACTCGACAACTATTCCTTGTCAGAAACCTCACAGATTTACTTCTGCCTTCTTTGAAGTATGATGTTGGCCTGTCACCATCTAATGTTTCTCCATGAGTGTTCAATGTATCACAGTTAAGTAGAGCTTTAAACTTTTGCTGACAACTGTTTACAAGAACCAAACTTCATTTCAGCATATCTGTTGTGGACTGCAGTGTCCAACATCCTGGTACTGTCACTTACTTACTGTCACCATCCCTTAGCCCAGTATTTGGTGTCCAGGCCATGTCTTGGTCTTGTTGATTATTTTGGAAGACCATTTCTGGACACAGTCTGTCCTGTCCTGTGTGCAGCATAAACTCTTTTCCAGATTCTCATCATCCTCTGTTGCTTATTGCATACTAAACTTTGCTTGAAATACAGTATTGCTTCACTTGCACATGCACGAACTTTTTGCAAAGCCCGTTTACCTATACTACTTCTTTCCCTCCTGCCTTGTTTTTCTTCCATTAGCTCCATCACACTCATAGTAAAATACATGTTTTCATTCTTTCTCATTACCTACCATCCTCCTCTCAATATCAAGACATCATATGCCTCACCAATCTTGATGAATAATGAGTGACCAGTCTCCACCTCCCACTTGTTACTTTTTCCTATGAGCATTTTTCTTCTGTCAGTCTTCCTTATGCTTATAAGGAGCTTGCCATGAACATTTGCAAAGGTAATTCATTGTTGTCTTTCAAAGCCCTATTAAAATTTCTCTTTGGCTATAGGTCTAAAAATTCATGATAAAGCTCCGAACTTGAAATCTTGCCAAAGTCAAGTTTACTGTGTATGAGTATTTTATTTCTTGTCTTTCTCATCAATATTGTTTTTCGTTTTTTCCTTTTGTACTCTCCAATCTGTCTGTATCTTTTTTATACTTGGGTGATAAGTTATTTGGGGTGAAGACTGTCTTTTTCAGTGTTTGCACAGTACCAAACACAATAGCACTGTAGCAATACAAGTAATTAAGACAATAATAATAATAATAATAATAATATTAAAGGTAACTTCTACACCAGAAATAGCTGTGAGACAGTCTTGTGTAATTAATACAGCCAAACTAAACCTGAGGGAAAAAAAAAGTAATTTATTTCTTTTCAAATATTAATTATTTAGGGAATCTAACTTCCACAGTAGACCCTGAGACTTAATACCAGTTTCAGATGTGACAACACAAAACACAGCTTCTGTACTGGGCCAGCAATGTGCTTTTTAAGACTGATAAATTATGGAGTTGCATCCACTTTCCAGCTAATGTAGATGAAGTGTAAATACATGATGTTAACTGAAATGCATCTCTTTACAGTATTGTAAATGGGGAGGTGGAAAGACCCTCGATATTTTAAGGGCCAAAGAGAATCACGGGAGCAGCTTTAAAGATTAATTCCTTGTGTCTAGTTTAAAACAAGATTAAATTAGCTTGTGTGAGCTGCTGTTAGCAGATGCACTATTACATTATGCATGATTCTTGACTGCTCGTAGCATGAACAAACTGCACAGTGTTCCATTAGTGATTCTCAGTGCTGTGCTAAGCTTTAAGTCACATAGACAGGCCATTGTATTGGGTTTACTTTGTGGATGTTTTTTCCAGGCAATTTCACAACCTACCTGATCACCGTTATTGATTGACTGGGTTTGAAATGGATAAAAGAATTAACCTGTGTAAGGGTAGCAGAATGGGGTATATACAGTATCCTATACACTTAGGAAAATCAATAGTACTCTAATGTAGAAAATGTAACCAGACAAGGCAAAACCATCTTCCCAAGGTGTTTCATCTTTCAAGGTGTAGACACATTCCTGTTTTCTGTTACTTGCACTCTGACTGACCATCTTGTCCCTCTGCTAGCTCTGTAAATTTCTGCCGTCACATTGATTGTGTCTTGTCCTACACCATTATCTTTCATTCACGTGTTAGGCCTCAGCAATCTCCATCTCCTACTTAGGACGTTTTCCCACCCTCTTCTGCTTCATAGGAGGAAGAGATGCATGCACACACATTCTTGGTGCCTTTACCTCATCACACCTACTTTTCATGCTTGCCAGATAAACGGTATTGCTTTTTGTATTCAAGTTAATCTTCCCAGTATTGGCTAATGAAATGCTTGTCACTGAAAACTTAACAAGCCCAAGCTTGTAAAACAAATATTTTTGTGGAAAAAACCCAACGTTATGGCTATTTGAAACCTTCACCAGAAATACTACTGAAGATATCATCAGAGTTGTTATTTGTCCTTAAAACTCAGATAGTGAGTTTTTATATTTTAGTTTTGCCATATAACTAGGTTGGGGAAATAAGTTTTAGTACAGCTTCAGTTGTATTATGCTTGTTCCTTCAGCACCAAGAGAACGTTAAACATACCAAACCTCTGGCCTTCTGGGAATTCCTGCCTTCTTGGCCAACTCCTTTTCCTTCTTGGCTAACGTTCCTTATTCACAACCTCCTCTAAAGGAAAAGCCACCCAGAACGGCATTTCTGCCTCTTCTTTCAAGAATGCCAGGAGACCTCAGGAAGAAAAAAGTGAGAAGCAACAGTGCTGCTTAGGCTGTGCTTATCCCACAAGATGGAGAAGAAAAAGATAAAGGGGGCCTGCAATGTAGTTTTAGAATGTGTTTCCAGTCTACTACTTCCAGGATGAAATTTCAACAGAATCAATTCATATTTTTATATGAATTTAAAATGCAAGTGTCTTTTTTTTCTTGTAAAAGTTAGAAATCTCAAAATTTTGTTCTGTTTTGGAATTAATGTTGCTTTGAATCATTTCCTGGAATATGCAATAAATTAATCAGTCAACTATTAGGAGGTTGGTTACAAGGAACAATATATGGTGAGCTGGTGCAGTTATTGTCTTTTGCATACAGTTGTGCCCGAACTCACAGTCTCTCACCTTGCAAATATTCTGTTGTATAATTTTGCAGTGATTTTGCCCACAGCCTACAAATATTTTATTTTCTGTAGCTGTCTGAGCCAGCAGCTTGGAGCTTGGAAATTCTTTAGTAATTTCAGCACTGATGGTCACTCCTGCGATGCCCTTCTTCTCTGTAGACTTCCCCTGTAAAATGGGTGTTAGAGTGGTTGCTCACTGAGCTAATGTTGTGTTAGCTAATGGCTTTAATATGAACTAATAAAATTACACAAAACTGGTAACATTTCTTGGAGGTAAAATTGATTGCAGAAGTTACTACATGACTTCAAAATGCTATTATTATTGTTAAAGAAACCAATAATTCAAGACCTGTTTTTCACTCAAGCCAAGGGACATAGAAATTAGAAAAAACAAATCAATCACATGGCTTTACATATGAACTCTTTCTGCTCAAATCTCTGCCCAGACAGGATCAACTTGGGTGGTAAGGTCAGCAGGGCGACAGAGCTGGCTAGCGGTGTCACTGCTTTACCAATGCACACTCTCCAAGCACTGTGGAATTGTCGCCAAATCCCAGCATGATGACAACAGTACTAACAGAGGAGTTAGCAATATGAGAGGAATACTGCTAACAGAACAAATAGGCTTCTCTCAAATGCTAATATGGCTAAAAGGGAAAACAATATTCTGGTTCACGGACATTTAAGAGAGACTTGTGCAATTTCTAAGCAGTCAATGTAAACAAATATTCCCACAGAAAGAAAATACTTTGTAAAAAACTCACTATCCACATTGAACAGTTTCAGAGCGATGTAGTAGATACTGAATCAAAGACCACTAAAGTTCTTTATTGCTAGGGGGCAAAAAGGTCCAAATATTGCTTGGCAAATTACTGTTTGCTAGGGGCACTATTGCCAGTTGACACAATCATTGGTCAGCAAATTGGTCACATTATCGGTTAGTAAATTTGAGAGTGCAGAATTATTTATTGGTAAATTAGAGATGGCAGAATTATTGGTTGGTAAGAAAAGAATTACAGTGATTGGTTAGCAAATTAGAGATGCTTGGTTTTGTCCATGGATAAATCAAGGTTGGTAAGATATTGGAGGCCAAATTAAAGATGCCCGTATTATTTATGGTTGCTCTGGTGAATGTTGAAATCCTGCTTTTTGTGTTGCAAGCAAGTAAACATTGAGACGGTTTGCTTTTTTTCCCCTGATTTATATTTACATTTACAGTTCACAGTGAAAGAATTTCTGTGGATATTAATATGGAAGTAAACGTATCACATATTTTGGTTCTCTTAATTTTTAATGGAACTATGTTTTAGATGAATTGGTGCAGAGTGCCAGGGGACCTCTGAAATTGTTTGTATGAAGTGAATATTGAAGAAAGGTGTTAGATTGCCAGGGCTAAAAATGGAAGCCTTTGCAATTCCAGCATTAAGCTGATGCAGCGCAGGCAGTACAAGCTACTCCTCACTGGCCCATAGTCGGCTGGCACCAGGAGGAGCCCGTATTATTTATCGTTGCTCTGGTGAATGTTGAAATCCTGCTTTTTGTGTTGCAAGCAAGTAAACATTGAGACGGTTTTGTTTTTTTTCCCCTGATTTATATTTACATTTACAGTTCACAGTGAAAGAATTTCTGTGGATATTAATATGGAAGTAAACGTATCACATATTTTGGTTCTCTTAATTTTTAATGGAACTATGTTTTAGATGAATTGGTGCAGAGTGCCAGGGGACCTCTGAAATTGTTTGTATGAAGTGAATATTGAAGAAAGGTGTTAGATTGCCAGGGCTAAAAATGGAAGCCTTTGCAATTCCAGCATTAAGCTGATGCAGCGCAGGCAGTACAAGCTACTCCTCACTGGCCCATAGTCGGCTGGCACCAGGAGGAGCTGGTGATGTTAATCCCTTTCCTGAGAGGCTGCCTTGCTGCTGATTGAGAGCTGTAGGTCCTGCTTTATTTGTCTGTGAACTGAGATCAGCAAGGATATGGGGCAGTAGTGCCTTCAACGCAGTAATTTCTGCAAGATGTGGGGATTTCTGTGGGTAGCGGCCTCCCTGTACTTAGCCTCTTGCACAAAAGCTAAACCGCCAGGACAGAGTCAATATCCCAGCACTGTTACCATGTAGTAGTGATAGTTTTTTGCTGGAGAAGTGCAGCTGAAATCACCATATTCTTGCTAGACAACTACGAAAGCAACATTTTTTATCTCATTGATATAAAAAATGACACAAGCTTTCTATTGAAATAGAGTACTGCAGTGGAAATAGTCTGTTTTCTGGCATTTTTGCGTTCTCAGTTGTCTCCAGATTTTCTGCTTTCTTTCCTCTTATATGCCAAATTGCTACTTAAAAGCAATCCTGCTTTTGTATACTGTGTTAGAGCAATTCTGAAGAAAAAGTGTTTCAGTATCATTCTAGAACACTGTAAGAAAAATTCTTTTCACTTGACAAAGTTTGCAAACAATGCATAGAACACAATGGTTAAACAATTAAATCATTTTAGATTTAAACAATGCTGAAAACAATAATAGAATACTTGTTAAGAAAAGTGTATGGCTGTTTATATAGCTGTTGAATTCTACAATGGAGACCGATGCTAATTAATCAGATTTACTTTTCCAAAGGGACACTTCATAATGCTTTTGACAATAATACAGATGGAGTCAGGGAGGATGTATTTTAAAACTTTAGGAAAGTCTTAAATTTTGAAACATTAAAATTTTCTTTTTATATGAACTCCTATAACAACAGTGCCCCTACCTTTCTTGCCTACTAATTCTGCCAAAAATGATGTGTTTATTTGGAAACAGTAAAGTATGTTTGACATTTTTAAGACACAGCTAGGGGGGAATTTAGCAAAAGTGAAGGGGGTGAAAAGGAATTTTTATCCTGCTAAAGTAGCAACACAATCACAAGATATCTGAGTTTTATAAATCTCCTGGATTGAGATAACATACACTGCTCATTTTTTGGTATTTTCATTGAATCGTAAAGTTAGGACTTGGAATATACCAGAGCATTTCAGTAACACAATGATTGTTCATTGTTGAGTGCAGCTCGAACTGCTCATCTGGAAAGTTTTAGCTGAAACCATCATAATTAATTAGAGATGGTTTAACTAGTTCAGAAAAACATAATTGTACGGCTCCCCCTTACCCTGGGTACATGCCTGCATGATCTGCTCTCCAAAAATGAAATAATCCTATTGGTGCCAACCACATTCTGCTCTCAACTCTCAAGATCAAGTAGGCTCACACTGTAAGGCATCTCAGCCTGGATTGTTGCATACTTAAGGGTTTTTGCAGCGGTGATTTTTTTCGGCCCATTACGAACTTTTGGATCCGGGTTCAGACTTTCTCAAAATCTGGGGTATTGAACTGGGACAAATTGTTTCAGTCACTATTCAAAGGCAGCATGAGATAGGACATGCAAATGAGCTAAAAACAACAACAATAGTAAAATGGAGAAGTGAAGATGATATGGAAATAAAATAGGACTTGTGAATGGCATTTTTTTCCTCCTAACAGAACCTAATAACTTCTAACAGAAAACAGCTTAATGCAGGAAGGTAGAGGCAGGCCATTAACCTTTCATTAGAAAAGACAAGACTTTGGGTCTACCCCTATTTCAAATACAGATGAGCATAGGATTTTACGAGAAATTATTGGTTGTAGTTTGAGCTGGTAAAATAAAATTTAGAGGTAGATTGATTCCTCAAGCCATTTATCTGATGAGTTCTTTCCAAACTCTCTGCAGAAACTGGGATAAATCATTCTACTTGGGTTCAATGAGTCTATCTCTCTTTCCAACTTTTTATAACAGACAAAATCATACTTCTTAATTAAAAATTCATTATTATTGTCAGGTTAATATCAGCAACAGTATATGTCTGCCACTCTTCATTAATACAATTAGTAAAAAGCTTAATAGTGGGAGTCTTTACAAAATGTAAAGCTTAAAATGAAAAGCTTGTCAACTTGTATACAGGAAGTTTTTGTTCTGACTGTAACGTTCTGAATTTCCATTTTGCTGGTATTCTCTGAGCACAGCATAAACTGAGAACTCTGGTTTTAAACGTAAGTATTCCTAACCAAATCTGCACCTCTATGGTTAGATTAGATATGTCATGTGATATTGCTTGTGTCCTTTGATTAAAGAAATGATATAATTACCTCTATTTGAAACTCCTCTGTGCTAAATGTCAATTTTACCTTTTACAGTTCTCAATTTGTACGTTGTTGACTGATTTACACAATGTAGCTAATAAAACGCTAGAAATATAACACTTATATCACCAAACACCATTATACAAAATTCTTTCTTTGCAAGCATTTGCCACTTGTAATTACAAATTATTGGCAATTCAAGGATTACATTTCATGTATTCTTAGATAACAATTGAGAATTTCAAAATAATTGTAAGATATTTCAGAAAACAAAAAAGTGAGGTTCACTGAATATTATTCTGAATTTAGTCAAATATTTGGCAGTTTTATATATCCATTTAGACCTTTAGATATAAGTTACGTTCCCAGGGTTTTTTTTCTTGCCGGTTGCAAGTCCTACTTTTGTAGGAGTAATCATTAAAAATTTGAGGCAACAAATCAAAGCCTACACTATATTATCATTGCAACAACAGCCAAATAGGTGAACTTTCAAATATAAGTGCCTGAGATGATTAAGAAATTTTAACTTCCTCATTTGAATGGAATAACGTGAAATGTCTTAGTCTGACATACATACTGTGCTGATAAAATAATTTCTAAAAATAAAAATAAATGTAAACAGATGCGTATTATCCTTTTTGCCAATTGCAGATATTTGAAAAGCTAAAGGCTATTCGAATTATGCTGTGAATAGACTATTCTCCAGTGTAGGAAGAACCAGTTCTTCCCAGGACTCAAATACAATATTTTTCATTTTCACTGTGAAGAGTTTTTCCTCTTCTCTTTATGGGAATAAAAGGCCTTTCTGTTCTTTCAGTTGAGTGACCTCTGCCTTTTAGGGGGAAATGGAGTTTCTGCTCCACTCACCCATCACCACCACCCAGCAATTCTGCAGTTTTTGTGCCTGATCTAGGTGAACAATTGGTACAGGGGATGGAAAGAAAGAAAAGAGAAGTATGCAAGCACGCATTCCACCAAAGAAGGCAGGAAGATTGGTGACCATAAGAAAAAGAACTTAAAGCATCTCTCAGGTAGAAATTGGGACATTTTGTAGTATAGCAATGTGATTGGGAATGAATTTGAAACCTTACTTTTAAATGGCTTAGGCAGCTTTGCAGTTACATGCCAAAGGGATACACTTTATGCATTCAAATATGCAGTATACGGTCTGCAGTAGCCTTCACAGCCCATTTAGGTGATTTTGTCACACAGCAGTTTGTTAGAATGTCACTAAACTGTCTCAGCAACTCTGGGCACAGACTTTTTGGTTGGGTTTTTTTGTTATGTTTTCAAATAGCATTCATTAGGTGCGTTCTTCAAGCTTTTCTGGACAGACTTGGATGGGTTTGAGTTTTGAAATTGGAGACTTGAGGATCTAGGGTGTAGAAACTGTGTTGTCAAAGGCCTAGTAAAGAGAAGGAGTTCTTAAGCCCAAGGTCATCTGGAGCAAAATCTAGCCCAGCTGGTTGTGATTCATCGGCAGTTGAAAACTTTAATGGCATATGTGGAATAAAGGGCAAGTGTCCATACTGCCGAGACCACCAGCATGGTACACCCGTATTGTCCACGGTAATAGATGTGGATAAACAGACTTGAAAGGGACTGAGTTTTGACGATACTTGTATAAACAAGTATTCCTTCACATCTAACAAATTTTTTAATGTTACTTTGTAGATACATCCCATCTATCATTTACTCTATGGATCTCACTCCTTGCCATTATGAATCTGGCTTCCTTCCTAAGTATTGTGTATGTTGTGTTTTGGTTATGTTCAAATACATCTGTCTACACTAAGTTTTTAAAAACTTTTAAGATGCATATGCACCATTTAAAAATATGCAAATATATTACATTTATTTAATAAAAAATTGGCTAATGAATGACTTTAGGCAGTGATGTACTTATGTTCCTGTAATCTGTGTGTTTTCATTAAATTAAATGAAATTACTTTCATTTTGTAAAATAATAAGTAAATTAAAGGGAAAGCCTTTGTAGGCTTCTGTTTTTATGATGTCCTAACCTGAAGTAGAAAGAAAGCTGAGCCAACTAGTTGTTCTTGCTTTTATTAAAGTTCCTGTTGGCAGCGCACTGATGGGACACATTAATCTTAGTATTAATACTGAGGAAAAGGGGCTTAGAAGCCTAGGATGAATAAATCATTCCAGAGCCCATTTGGATCTGTTGGCACCTTCCCTGTTACATTGTTGCTGGATAAAGAGGCTTCTCTAAGTGTTAAAGGGTTGGATAACCCAATTGGCTTATTGCAAAACTGCCCACAGTAATTTGTGAGTGTTCTGATTGGGGGTAGGAAGCAATGGGCCAGGATGGTTTGAGCACCTGTAGTTGTTCAGAAAATTATCCTCTTGAACATGCGTGGCAAGCCTGTGAGTTGGCACTCATAAAAGTAAAGGCATACATTTTCTTCTGTCCCACAATACCCTGTGTAGTCTTTGTCACTGAGACCAGCTAGTGCTGCTTCCAGTCTAGCTCTGAGGTATTTGTTGACACTACAGAGGAAAAAGAGTGGTTGAAATGCTTCCTATTTATGTTACATAGGTCCATCTCTAACCACTTCATTAAACTCTTTGGAGGCTAGGGGATGAGCCACATATTTTTTCAGTTCAAAAGTGGGCTTATCCATTTATCTTTTCCTTGAAAGTTATCTCTGAATATGCTGAAAGATAAAATCATCAGACTCCAAGAGTAACTTCTTGCTTCAGTTCCTTCACATCTTGCTGTTTTCTGGGCAGCTTTCGGGTCTTTTCAGTCTGTTTGTGTCTGCAACATGCTGATCCATTTGTGGTTGGCTCAGAAGCCCCTCATTGCTCTGTTTCACCAAAGTGCCATGCTCTCAAGATCCTCCTCCATAACACAGCCTCAGAAATAGTTTTTGGCTACCAGCCTCCTTGGCCCCTTCCAGATTCAATTCAGATGCAGTTCTGTGCATGTTCAATGTAGGATGCAGGCAAAATGTGTCTCTGTGTGGTTACTGTGGTAGCCAAGGTGAAGGAGCAGGAGGAAAGACGGGGAATGAGCTGTGCTAGGCAGTGCTATAGAACTGGGACATTCACAGTCTTTTCACCACCCATCTCCTGCCCCCTATAAATCAATGACTGGTGTGATTTCTTTTCATTGGCTCCAGGTGGGCTTGCCTGTCCTCTGGAGTATTCTCTGCACTTAAAAATGAATGGGGTGGGATTGCTCTCTGGGTGGGTTTTTCCTGATTCCCACAGCTTTAATTTCTGTTACATGAAACAGTGGCTGCAGACACCAGAGGAAGATTGTCATACAGTAGTATAGTAGCTAAACATTTTCAATGGCAGTCAGTGAACAATTATATGCTACAATTTACACTATCTTCTCTAGTCTGTTCTTTGACTGAAGAAGCACCTATTATTAGCTAGGCAATAATCAAATACTTAAAATAGGCATATAAAAGAAGATTTGGAGAATATTGTATGCTACCATCTAATAAGCATTTCACTCCCTCATGAGATGCACTGAAGTGTAGAAATTCAAGCTATATCACTGTATTTTTAACTGACAAAATTGCTGTTGAGACAGCTATATTTTCTCAATGTATTTTATTCATAAAACAATCTCATTTTATAAACACAGATCATCTTTAATGTAATGGATGTAATGTGCAACAATTATTTTTGATAACTTTTAGTTGTTAGATGGCACAAATCAAAGTTAAAAGAATATTGAAACAGAAGGAAAATGAAAAACAATGTGAAATGTCTCAATACATTTTATTTTCAATGAAATAATAGAATATCACGTTACCAGTTCTAACATAAATGGGATCATTTGAAAGCTATCAACCTGTACATGTGCTGTAGTAGATAGAAACATACTTTTTCAAGTCAGCCGGTTGTCAGTGGACTTGGGAAGGAAACACTGTTTTTCGTATACATGTGATCGTTGTAAAGCTGTTTGTTAGCAATAGTTTACAATTTGAAAACTCAAGCAATGAGCAGTATTTGGTAATGCAACACCAACAATAGAAGGGAGAGGACAAGAGTCATTGGGTTGTGTTTGTTCACTTCAGAGTGTGAATTTCCCAAGAAAGTAATAAAAATTTAGCTCATTTCTTAAGCAGGGGAACAAATCCCTGTGTTTCTATCTTGATACAGCATCTTATTTCCTTTCTACTCCCACTGTCTCTGGCCCAGAGCTGTGCTTAAGTACAGTGGCTTGTGCAGTGACCTAATGCTAATTTGTACGGGACAGATTATGAGTAACACGTTATACCTAGTTCTGTTCAAAAGCTTCCAAATTGAGTATATATTAAAATTACTATTTCTAGAACAACAGTTGGAAAGAACAAACACCCCCCCCACCTGTTAGCTTACATGCTTAGAGCATACCTTCACCAAATGCTGAATTTAAACTTCACTTACTAGTATTTTTATAGTCCCCTTATGTATTTGGGCTTCTGACTTGAGTATTACAATAAATAAGTTACAGAAATACATAATGTTAATGATTGATATAAAAAGAAAGCTTCTATCAGGTAGAGCACCTGAATACTACTTATTGTGTGTTTACTATTTGGTATTTGGAGATCATGAAAACTGGTTGTGGGCAGTGGATACTTCGTACTACAGTACATGCTAATCACCTTGCCCTTTTTGTTCTTGAGGTCTAAGCTGTGATTCTCCATTTCAGGAAACCCTATAAGGATGTTCTACTGCAGAGAAGTAAAGACTGCAAGTTAGGACATCCACTGTGAAAGCACCCCAGAAGCAGACCCACTTCATGAAGCCTGGGTCTGTACTGCTGTCCCCAGGAAGGTCTGAAGATTCTGAATTTGAAGAAACAGTAAAAAACCAGAAGTCCATACTAGGAGAAAAGCTGTTCTGTACAGCATGATAACCCTGTGAGGAAACAGAAGACAAAGTCCTGCCTGATCTAAAGCTATGCAAAACCTTGAACTTACAAGAAAAGGTAAGCTCAAACCGTATAAGAGAAAGTGGCTCAAAACTTTCAATGTTAATAAAAAGAATCTGTAATTCTTAAGTGATTTGCAGGTAAATGTTATTATAATAAAAAATCCCTTTCTGAATTCCTCACTTTTCTTCTGCATTTTCATGATGGGGTCCTCCCAAAGTGCTAGGGAATATACATGCATGCAGTGGTCTCAGCACACTGTGTGTCATGTCAGACAAGGTATATGAACCTGGGTCTCTGTGGAAGGGCCAAAGCTTAATGTAGGCATCTTTTATCTTAGAAGTATGTGATATCTGGTGCTTGGTTCCCCTTGCTACCAATTGGAAAAGCAGAAGACTGGCCTAGTTTGTAATACCAAATATTACTAAATTGCATGGTGGGCCTGAGTCTAATTTTACCCTGATTTTATAGAGCCACTGATTTTAATGGACTTGTTCCAAATTTTTCACTGGCATAACTGCGAGTAGAAGTAGGCCCCATAACTGTCATGTAAAACAAAATCATTCCATCTTGTAAACCATAATGCAGGTTACATGGTAGTTAAGTGTGGGCCCAATAAATTCATCTTTCAGATGATGTGTTAAATGGCAACCTTGGATACTTGCAGTCAATTAAAATTTCCTGGCACATTTTCATAGGACAAGGGACGTTTGTTACTAATCGTGTCCAAAAGAAATTCTAGATAGCATAATTGTATTTTACTTAGCTAAAATTGCCTATGTGCACATAGTTAGGTAGTTATTTTTCACTCCATCTTTTAGAAAACCCGAACAATTGTGTAGTGATTTTGGTGCAGATGACAGCTGTGTTATCACCCAGAAGCAGCATGCAGTAGAGTTTCTCTTACCCTGTACCGCTGAACTGCAAAGTGTCTTTAAAGTCTAGAATTGGAAAAAAAAAGTAAAGTGTCAGGACTGCTGTTTTAATATTTAGGGACAGATCCTCAGCTAATATAACTTACCATAGATGGGTTGAAACATCATCTTAATTGATATGCCTCTTATCTCTTAAAATAATGTACATTTTAATTGGTCATGCCCCTTTGGTTTTATTACTCCTACCTATTTATACAAAATATTTTATGGCACTTTGGTCTTAAATAAGAAAACAAGGTACAGGCTATTACGTCTTTTCTGGTTCTTTCTCCTTGTGTTAGTCCTGAATTTGTCCTAAATTAACTCTGAAACACTTCAGATTAGCTACCGTAACAATAAATATTCTTTGAAAATACCTGCCTGTCTCTTTGGGCAATCAAATTTCCATTTAGGACCACCTCATTTAACACTTAGCTATTGCCACATTCAAGATGGTGATGTGGATTTTGCCAGCCATTTGGAAGGTGCGGTAGTGCAACCGTGCTAAGGAATTCATGCAGGATTAAAAATGTGTCCAAAGAAGATGCCCCGTATAGGCCTCTAACCTATATGTGGAGAGCAACGTGTTCCTTGCATGCCCCATGGGAAAGCCTACCAAAACTGTGGATATGAGAGATTAGTTGAGGAGAGGGTTTGAGGGAAACCATGACAGTCAACCCCAACAGCTACAGAGGGGCTGAAGTAAGTGTGATGCTGTTCCTGTTAATAGGTTATGTATTACTTTTACATCATCTATAGGCTGTACAACTTCACTCTTTCTACCTTTCAAAGTGGTGTGTGCAGGCAGGGACCAGTGGCTTTTTTGTCTTAGGGCAGCTGATCAGTTGTATGTGAATATGTTGGGAATACTAGGCAAAATGTTTCAGCAAACTCCAGATGCATCCACAGGCAGAAGTCTTCATTGCACTCTAATAAACAAAAAAAAACAGAAACTGATTTTGCTGCTACTAAGGTCTGGTGGTAGTTCTAAAACATTGTGAACATGTTTGTATGCATTGAAAAAAGCCAAAGAAGTGTATGTGAAGCAATACCTGTGCATTTAAGTTAAATATATTGGGATACGAGAGTGCTGTGACCAAGCCAGAAACTGGAATGCAAACAGAAATAGTGGTTTCAGCTTACCAGCTACAGGTCTCCTAACCTGAAATATTATATCTTTGGATTTCAGTTCCACAATACTATATACTTGGCTTCTCCAGTTCAAGTCCATAACAAATTACTTGCATGCTGTGCTGACATTCAAAAAAACCAAAAAACTTTAGAAACAGCTGCTGTTGGCTCTGTAGTCTGGCTTCAACTGATTCTCAAACTCAGCCAACAAACACAGTCGTCCTCCACTTGTAGAGCTTCTGGTTTGTCTTGGCCCATACAGCCCTTTGTCTTCTGGCAAAATGTCACTGAAACCTCATGCAAATAATGTTTGATCTTTACCAACTCATCTCGAGGAAGAGGACCCATGTTTTAGCTTCTCTTCCTTCTCTGAAGTGAGGAAAGGAGGGAGGGAGAAATTTTATGTGAGGAATCAACCCTGTACAGGTCTAGTCTCAAGACCCCCAAGAAGTCTTGGACAGCTGTGACTCTGGGCTTTCCATATGTTCTTCAGTGAGGTATTTGCCAGGATAACCACTGACTGTAATAAGTGTAATGGGGTCTTAACTGTATTTTCCATCTGTATTTTCCATGCAGTTTACGCAGCACTTTTACCCTCTCCAGAGCGAGAGGACTGTGAAAACCTCCTCTTCATTAAATTCAATGCATTGTCTTATAGGAGTCAGTACACTTCTACATAGGGAAAAAAAAAATAGGAGGCTATGGCGCTTACTTTTTGATGACTACTAGCCTTGCTGATCAAACTGTGTTTATGTGTGATCAAATATTCTTTCACCCTTTTGGAAATTTCAATCAAATTCTCTAATTTCTGACTCCATAGTGGCCCTGAGACCAAGGAACAGAGGAAAAGAATGAAAACAGAGAAAGATTAAACAGATAAAGATTAAAAGGCCAAAAAGACAGGAAGGATTCATGCAGTAACACAAGTGTCTCTGACATCAAGATTAACAACGCTTGCCCTCCTACCTCTCAGATATACACACTCCACTATCATCTGATCAATTTTGACCCAATTTCTGCCTGGAGTCCTAACTGTGTGAAGTTGAATGCAGCAGTTTTGCGTGTTTGGCTGATGGCTTCTCTCTTTGCCTTCCTTCTTTTCATCCTGCACCCTTTTCCAACAGATTTAAATTGGTTGCATGACTTCAGGTTAAGTCTTCTCCCTGTTTTCAACTGGTCCATAAGTATCTACTTTCATTTGCTCTCCACAGCATCCTCGTTTTCTCATTATTCTGACTTTTGCTGCTTGCTCATGCTGGGGCTCTGAATAAACCAGGTTAATTACCCTATCCCTAAATCAAAGGAATCTGCATATCTATTCAACCTCTTTTTTTCTTATATCAAGATGGCAGAGCTATTAAAATGCAATGACCAAGAAGAGAAGAGGAGCAGATTGGAAGAGCCATGGGAATTTTTAATAGGAGCATGAGAAAGTGAAGAGTTTGTGATGAAAGGGATTGTGGCAACTTAACAGTTTACCTACATAGAAGCAACATAAAAAATGGTTTGAATTTCTTCAATAATAAAATCAGGATGTTATCATGGATTGTATTTCCTAAAATGTGAGATAATAGCACAATACAGGAACATTCAAAAACCTACTATTAATTATTAATAGAAACGAATAAATGCACATAAATAATTGCCAGCTCTAGTCTGAATTCATCTTTGTTTAGGTTTTGGAGGGTCTGACTCAGAAACAAACTCATCCTGTTAGTAATTCATGCTATTTTTAATGACTCAAACTGAGTTGCTTCAAAAAGTTTTAAAAATCACTTTGATTTCAGATATCTTTGACTAGATGTGTATCCCAGATATTTGAGCTGTGTGGGAAATGTTGGATGTTCTAACTTACCCAATGTTTTGAAAAGACAACCTGAAACTTAAGAGATGTTTAGATATTACAACAGTGGCAAGCAAAGGAGTGTCTGGAGCCAGCTAGTCAGAAGTACTCTCTTAGTTCAGGGTCTGGGCTTAAAATGAAAAATCGTCAATTTTCAATTTTTGGGGGAAAAAAAAAAGCCATTTGCTTTTTGTTCATGTACCATGGTTAAAAAAAAAAAAAAATCAGTATCCAGTATGCATTTTCAGATAAAATTCATTTCTGTTTAGACATCTTGGGAAAAGGTGAAACGTTCCTATAAAAGTGATTTGGTCACTGAAGTTGTCTTTTCATTAAAATTTAACGACCAAACTAATTTGGCAGCTCGGATTCATTTAGACTGGTTGGCGTCTTTATTCATTTTTCAGGTTGGAGAAAGAATCGGATACTTACTTCTGTGAATATACTCCTACCATAACTGTGGGATGGGACCTTATAATGGGGCAAATGGCAGGGTAGGCTCAGGTAGTCAAGCGAAAACCTTGTGAACCATCTGAACTCTCCTTAAACAGCCTGATTAAGTGTCACTGCTTTCTCCCGTTTAAGTGGGTATAATGTCAGGAATTGTGGGGCAGAAAAGAAATGTAGGAGAGAAGCGTATGATTTTGGGCTTGGGCAATCCAATCCATGGAGAGAAAGACATCTAGCAGTGGTTTGTTCCTTTCATAAACAAGCTATTTGCTCTTCTTGTATCATTGCTTATTCATTTGGATTATTAACAGGCTTTTTAAAACTATTAAAGCCTTGCCACTCATCTTCAAAACCGCCTCTAGGCATCTTTGATTTGTATGGTTAGCATTTACTCCCTAAGGTCTTATCGACCTTGGCAGTGTTAGAAATCATATTTTCACATGCATGAATTGCCCTTGACTAATTTCTCCAGTACAGTTTGAACAGAAATAACCTTCCTTTGGCAGTTGCATTTTTTTACCTTTCACTTGTTTATTTTTAAGAAGCATGGTGTGAATGTGTGTATAGTTATATGGAATACTGCAAAGTAAATCTGTATCGAAGTTTGGTTAAGAATGTCCATTATTATTTTCCTGGAATACGTTAATGCTAGATGCAAGGATTTCTTTTTTATTCTTTTCTTTTTTTTCTATTGTGAGTCCTTTTTTCTAATCTCCCTTTCAGAATCATACAGTTCACAGTGACTTTTGATGTTATTCTCCCCCTAGTAGTTACGCATTTCTAAGAACACAGTGAAAATAATTTTCTCATTGTGACATGGGACATGTACTCCGTAATAGCCCTCCCTATTTAGTTAGCAAACATCCAAAAAAAAAAAGGTTCAGAAAGTTTCAGGTTTTGCAAAATTTGACTTCCAGTAAAAAGCATGCCAGGGCCACTGAAAATAATACCAGACACGTTGTAAGTAGCAACATCAGACAACAGCTCAGGAAAGAAATACAAGAACATAACAGAACCTCACTATCAGTACCCAAGCATCAACAAAATACCTTATGCTGTGTTGCCTAGTGGCTTCCAGGCTGGAAGCACGGAAGATGAGCACTACACAGCGTCAGGGACAGGAGACCGAGCTGTTCCCACATTTGTCATAGACCTAAGATGTGACCTGCCAAGCTGTGCAGCTTGGCATCAACAGTGAAGATGCTAAGGGTTGGAAGGCAAGATTTCTCAGTCCAAATTCAAGCTCTACAGCTGAGCCACTATAGCCTGGTGTGTTAAGGGAAAGCACTGTATTAGAGAATGCGTTAACTGCCATGGGGCTGAACATTGTTAGAAAACTGATGTGATTTTGGTACTTTCTGAGACATGCTAACAATTCTAGTAGAAAGCAGATAACTGTTTTTAATTACCTGGTCAAGGTAAACCTTACCATCCACTGTTTGTTCACAGTTATGTAAGGTGAATCCAACAGCAAATAATTCAGCTTTTTCAATCGGTAGCTGTTAACAGCTTGTTAGAAATGTACTGAATAATTTGCTTGGGATATCTGATACAATGTATGCAGTCATCTGTAGATACAGTGAGTAATTCCTTAGTGATGCAACTGGAAAACACATGCATGAATGTACTACAAGATAGTCTGTCACAGTTCATATAGCATTAGCTGAGGCACAACTCTGTGATGTGTTTTCTACGCATAATCCTTGGCTAGGAGTAGGATTTTTCCTTCTCACCTGGAGACATATATTTTCAGTTCCTTTTACAATGTTCTCACCAGACATTTTCCTGACCTTTGGCCAAAATTTTATTGACAGCAGTATGAATTTCATTGTCTAATTCTTGAATTGTGTTTGAAATGGAAACAATACCTTCATTTCCTGACACCATTTTCAGAAAATCTGGCAGCAGTTCCAGCACTGCCTCACCAGCTACGACAGGGCTATGGCCAGGGACTGGAAAAGGATGAACCTTTCAGTCCTATCTCCAGTGGTTCTCAGTGTGCTGCACTGCACCCTCGGGAGCAGCACTGAGGAGTATATGGGCCTCGGTGACTTAGCTATCTGAAAGACAAAGTCGTCATAGTAACTTTCTGACAGTGTGTTGAACTAGCACCTATGTAACACTGAAATTCCTCAAAGAGGTACAGAAACAATACTTAATTTTAATGACCTGAGTATTTCAAGCAGAAAAGAATCCTTTGAACTGGGAGTCCTTAAAGAGTTTTCCACTGTTTAGTTTTCATAAGGAGAATCCTCTTTTCCCTCTTTTCACATTGAAGAGTTTTTTACAAAGTATTGCTACCTTTTTTCCTAAATGATATCCTGTGGACTTTTTCCTGGATTCCTATCAGTCACTAACTATCATTTCTGCTGATGTGATCATTCAGATCTTACTTTGTAAAAAGTCTTTTCTGTGACAATCTAATATAAAGAGTAATCTAACAATGAGAGCCTGGAGGCAAAAGTCTCCTCTTGTTAATATGCTTGTTACAGGAATACAACTTTCTATGAAGATTGAAGCCCTAGTTTATGGGATTGGAACCTGGCTGGGCTTCAGCCCAAAGAGAAAAGTCTTCAGCCTAAGAAACAACTGTTCTACAATGATTTTCACTGTTAGTGCTGTATACTAAGTACTCAAAGGTTATGTGCTCCTTGAAGGGCTTAGCTTGAGCTACCATATTATAAACTACCTAGTGTTTGTTATTTAAGTTGAAGACTGCTGAAAACTCTTGAGAGCTTCTTGTATTAGCTGTCTGAAGTACTGTCAGTATGGCATACGTTTTGTTCCTTCTAGAAAAGGCATAGGGTAATAGAAAGTTGGCAGTGGATAATTTTCTAATTATGTTGTATGCTCCCCATTTCACAGTCTCACTGGCAGTTTCAGAGAAACAAGAGGATAAACATAAAACTGATCTTCCATCCACACAATGACACCTTAGAGGGTCTGAGAGAAAGTTCCAGTCAAATCCACATGCATTCAGGTAAGGATATTATATAACTTTTCATTATAAAACCCTGATAGAATGAATGTTTTAGATAGAGTAAGCAGCTTTGATCACTGTGCTTTATTGAGCAAAATATTTTTAAAACTTCAAGTATTAAGGATCAGGTCAGGGTGAGAGCAGAGATGACTGCATCTCTATCTGAAAACAATTGCAGTCATTGCAGGGAAACAAAGCCTGAGGGAGGAGGAGCACTAAGTATTTTCAGAGACATAAAGAATTAGATCACTTTAAATAGGTTGCTTCATCAGTGTTTTGATTCAAGCTGATGTTCTGTACTCTTTTCCTCCATTCTGTTGTTATGCTAGACTAATAATTTATTACACTATTGTCAAGGCAGACAAGGTGGCTTTTTCTTGGGTTTTTTTTATGTTACTTGAATTCACAGGATAAGATTCTTACACAGACTTCCTTATAGGCTCAATGTTAGAGCTAATCTCACATTGTTGACGTTATCATTGCCTGTGTCTATTCCAAAGAATTCCAACAGAAATTACTCAATATGGTTCAACTACTGTACATATCAGTCTCTATAGATTTGTCCTCATCACCTTAAGATAAGAAAATGTAAAAATCTGAAAGGATTTTCAAAATGAAACTATTTAAAATCTTCACCATATTCTCTCACTTCTATGTTATCACAATGATCCACTGCTTTTCATCTGCTCTGTATCACTTAGCATGTTTGTTCCAAAGGAGGACTGACCTAGACTCATATTTGGTCAGAATGCAGTGAGTGAAGATAAAAAGTTGAAACTGACTACTATTTAAAATATTTACTTACGTGGCACTTTACCTAGATCCTGCCAGGGAGTTGCAAATACATACTGTAGTTATATACTACTGATCTGAGAATTGCTATGGTCTCATTAAGTCTTACTCATGGGAGTAATACCCTGATTACTAAATTATTTATTTGGAATTATTTGGACTAATCCAGAAATTATGTGCTGCCAAAGAAAAAAAAGAATCTGGATTTAAAGGAAAACAAGCTATCATGACTTAAGGAATACAGTTTCATCAGATTAATTTTGTTAGTTTCATCTCTCCACCTTGGAAGTTATGCTAGTATGAATTTAGATGCCAACTTTTGGAAGTGACATGGGAGTATTCAAAAAGAGTAATTTATGCTTGCTGGTCCTGGCTTTGCTATAGTCAACACAGAAAAGGAGCAAATAAGAGGGTTGGGGAAGCAATTCAGAATGGAGACCTGAACGAGATGATCTGAAACACTGTCTGGAGGAGGTACTAACTTCACAAGGTTAAACTTAACCTTTGTCTCATATTCAGAGGTACTGCAGAAATTCAGATCCTCTCACATAGAACCAGTGCTGACAATACTCAGCACTCTGCAGAACTGAGTACAGGCTTAGTTGGGCTTCCACAGATGAGACCACCTGAGAATTTCTAGTGACTAAAATACAAGTTTCTGCCTAATAATGGCAAGGAAGCATATGCAGGATTTTTGCAAACACATGTATTTACAATAGTAGAGACAGAGGTCGAGGTATGTGCTAGCTTTGATTATATGGAACACTTGTGGTATGGCGAGTTCTATAGTTGTATACTTGGAATGGTACTATTACTCATTTCTCCTAGCCCACATAAGCACACAGAAGGATTGTGAAACTGTTTTACAGATGGGAAATTAAGTCTTTTGCCTAGAGCTACATAGGAAGTCATAAGATTCAAGAGGCTTCCTATCTCCAGTTCCATGCTCTAAATCACAGGACCGTTTTTCCTCCCTAATTTTTTGTAGTTGTCCAAAGTGAGCCACAAAAACAATGGGGGCACGTTAACAATCTTTCTACAGCTACACCTAATTACTCAGGCTCTTGAATATGCATTGCAGAAGTTTTCTCTACCTGTGAATTCATCAGTCTCACTGCTCAGCTTTAATTACTTTACTTTTTCTTGTTTGATTAATTTGTGTTGTTGTAGCATTTGATGTACTCATCGTTCTATGTAAAATAATTGAATAATGAAACCTTAAAATTCTTTGCATGTGGTGTCTATAAATTTACACCTAACAAACCTTGAATGTAATGTTTCCAAGCCACCTAAAGAGGAGCAACTCACAGATGCCTGTGTGAACACCATTCTATTGTAGTGTTTATCACAGTAAAATAGTGTTTTTTTCCATTGAGCTATGTGTTCTGAGCAAGATGCACAAGTGCATAAGGCAGGAGAGCCCGGGGCTGTATTTGATCGCAAGCTTCACACAATCTAGCTGGGTCAATGAGTTTTTCCAGACAATTTAGACAATTTTCTCTCTGCAGACAAAATCCCTGGATTTCTCCTTAGTGTTTGTCAAGGTAAGCTTCACAAAGTATTTCAGAAGTCTCTCTTTTGCTTTTTTTTTTTTTTTTTAAAGTTGTACCCACCTCCTTCTGGTACAAAATAAAAATATGTTGTTACTAATTTAGGACTGATTTACAGTTCTACAGATCTATCTTAACATGTTAGATCAGCATGGTCACTACCGCTGTATCTTGTGTTAAAGCAAAATAGGATTAGCTGTCCAGAAGTATACCTGGACTGTCCAGAGGATTACTTGTCATCTCTGCTGTACATAACTCCACACAGAGAGTGGGAATGCAGGATATGCAGAAGAATATGCCAGCACTATCTGCAAACAGCACAGCAAATGTTTTTCCAGTTGATGGAGTCAAGGTGCTGCAATTAAGACTAGCATCATGACACGGCACTGTTGGAATGGATATCGCTTCTTAAACTCTTTCTTCTAGAAGTTCGCCATTGCAGTTCTTGATTAATCCCCCTTTATGCTGCTGAAGTGTAGTTTGAATTTAGAACTTTCTAATATTACACTTTTCCATGTTTCTCTGTTTCAGTACTATTTTTTTGAAGTACGTAAATCTGGCCAGAATTTTTGTTGAGGGACTTGGCATTTTGGTACAGAACTATTAAATGTAATGAGGTTTGAAGCACAGTTTGGAAGGCAAACCTATTTGCAGACCTGATTTGTACAGTGCATCAATTATTTGTGCATCTGAAGTGAAACAGTACTATGTATAGAGGTTTTGTGGGGCATAGGGCTATATTAGACTATATTTTTCCTTCTTATTGGAATAGTAATTTTTTAATTCTGATGTTTAGGTTGTACAGTTTCTGAGCCTGAGCACAAGTAAGGCTTTGTTGTGATGTTACTGGATTTAGTTAGCAACATCACAATGCAACTGAGAAAAAACTGAAATAG
Organism: Pygoscelis adeliae; assembly: GCF_000699105.1. Taxonomy (NCBI): domain Eukaryota; kingdom Metazoa; phylum Chordata; class Aves; order Sphenisciformes; family Spheniscidae; genus Pygoscelis; species Pygoscelis adeliae. The sequence goes on along the minus strand of NW_008824414.1, from coordinate 3,162,416 downwards.
TTCAACATAGAGCTTCATTGGTTGGTAGTGGAGAAATCTACTTAATCTTAGAGTCACTGGCTGTATGGTTCATATGACAAAAAGTGGATTGCTAGAGGCTAACTTCTATTCTTAATTTTGGCAGTATTATTTTGTATAGAGCATTATAGCATATACTTAAGGCATAGTAGAGATCACTGCAAATACTAAATAGAATATTTTTATTTTGTACTTTCAAGTACAATTAGAAAACAAGTATTTAGGGGTTAATGTTCAGTCATTTAGTATGTCCATGTGCTGATAGATAGTGATGCTTTTAATGAAAGATGGCAACAGTCTGACAGCTGGAATATATATGAGGAAGGGGACAGGATAAGGTTTGCACTGGTGACTAATACTGTCATTTTGTGCATCTTGAAGAATTTAACTTGGAAGCATTATGTTCTTTGAATGGGATGAGAATTTAATATGCTGTGCATCTTAATACATTTGCTGTTTGTACAAAGCAAGGTGGAAAAAAGCAACAAATAAACCTGTAGAACTTGTATCAGTAGTGCTAGTTTTACATCCCATTTAGTGCAAAGACAAAGCAAATCAGCCTATAACAGAAATAACCAAAAAGAAAATGAATGGACCCAGAGAAATGGAATAACTGAAGCACTAAGTGTGGTCTAAATAAGAATTTTACTAGTTTTATAGGAGGGTCCTAGTCACGATCCTTTCCCAAGGTAGTACTAGGCTATTAGGTATATTTCCCATTAGTACGTGGTATCCATAACTGAGACACAAGTATTGGAAAGCTGGATAATGGCGACACTGTTGACCGCTATTATTGTGCATTGTAAATAACTTATAATAAGGTCATTATTCTTTCTTCATTTTTATCACCCTTCTTTGTGGTCAAACTCTTCCCTTGAAGATCCTTTGAAAAGGAAAAAAAATAGTGCATTCTGTTCTCTTGAGTCATTTGGCTGCATTAAGGTTTAACAAATGCAAAAAAATGATACAAAAATAATGTATTCTCAGCAGAGTCAGAAGACTGTAACAGGGATTTCACTGCATGCCATACAGAACCTAAAATAGGTTTCCATGTTTCAACCCAACAATTAGAGCATATCCAGCTCAATGGGTCTTACAGTATACAAGGTATAATTTAGACTTTTCATCCACACTCTCTGGAAGGAGCTAGTATTTGTGAAACGAATTCACATATGTATGACTAGACACATTGGCAAAAGTGTGCTGAGAAATGCCACCATTGGTCTGTTGTAGGTTTTAAAGGACTGACAAAGAGTTTCAAATATTTTAAGTAGGTAAGAAATTACTTCAAGGTACAAAAGCTAAGATGACCGTTTCAACAGTCACATAAATAATAAAAATATTTCAGTACCAATATTTGAGAAATACGGGTCAAATGTGCTTGTCAAATATTATTGGAGTTGATCAAAAGTTTTGTGGTCAAGTGGTGGTGTATTTTATGATCAGCAGCGAATTTGTTTCCACGGTGTTAGATACTGGGGTATGTTTCATGCACAAAACTGCCTGCATAAATTAAGGCCAAAATCATCTTTAACTTGAAATGAGTACCAGTCAAAAATGTAATATGTATTTCACAGGAAATTCCCAGTTCAAAAAAACCCCTGAAGTTCTGATTTTGCAGGTGATTTAGCATTCTCTCTATTTAAATCATGTATAATTTCATTTGGAGCCTTAATGGCTCAGTGCTGCTGCCCAGTAGCAGACTCCGCAGTCTCAAGTCACAAAAGGGTACATGATTCGTGAGTTACTTCTTGGGAAAATTGTGTTTGGCAGGATTCTGCCTGTCTATTGCTGATATGGGAGGGGAAAAAAAGGAATAATGTTTTTCCAGCATTATAAAAAGACTTTTGCTGAAGGAGGAAAATGTAGTTTTCAAAAATAGTGTTTCAACTACAATGGCTGAACCACCATTGTGGTGGTTCATGCTGAAAATCATATTTTTCTGGCTTCATTCACTGCAGGATTTCTAACTTCCCTGTCAAAGAGGGCAGAGAACCTAGTGATACTGTTCTTATTGTGTAAATGAAATACATCACCAGGCAGGTGTTCCATCTTTAGGGAACAGGGCAGACCCTTGGGGGAGAGAATACATGACTTGAAAATTCCAGAATGCTTCATTGTGCATTTGAAGAAAGCTGACAGAATATTTTCATTTAGTAGGTATTTTCCATTTCTTATGCCCCTCCAGCTGTTGCATTTTCAGTTTGTTCAATTTTGGTGTTATCTCTTGCAGGTTTGCCCTATCTTTCCATCGCTTTCAGTGGCATTCATTTCTGTAAAAGTGTCTTGCTAAGTTATGCCAAGATAAATACTAGCAGAGCTGTATCCATGCTAGGAAATTGCACCAGTGTAACTATAAACTGAGATAGTTAAATCAACACTGTGTGTAAACTTAAGTGCTTTGCTGGATTTTAGTCAAAACACTTTAAAAGTAATGTTAAATTTTGTTTTTGTGCCAGCTGTAGGCCGAACTCAGCCACCTGTATTCATATTGTATGCTTAGCCATGAGTATGCCGCAAGCATGTTCAAAACTTAAGACAAAGGACAGTCCCACTGAAATAATTTAGAACTTAAGGATATGCATCTGCTTAATCTCTTTCCTGGCACAGGAGAGACTTAAGCATATACTTAGAGAGACTTATACGCTAAAGTTTTATGCTGAATAAGTACCTTTATTTCTTAAAATGGCAACGAAGAAATTCTTATTTTGAATGTAATAGGAAAATTCCTAGAATCAGTCAGCCAAAGATAATTGCTGTTTGGAGAGCTTTGAATGCGTGCAGTAAGAAAAATACATTTTATCCAAGGAAAAACATACCGCTTTAAATCAGTACAACCTACAAGGCAATACTATTTTTATTAACACATATGCTGTAATGCTAAAAGTTGTTATACATTTGACTCAACCCAATAATCACACAATGTAAATGATATTCAAACAGGAGTGTATTGCATTGCAAAGATTAATTAACCTGAGGGTTACTTTACACCATTCTTCAGGGCAAAAAGTATAATTTACTCTAAGGTTACGGCCCCTTTACCTTGCCAGAGTACTTTAAAACAGTTCTGAAAATTCTTTTTTGAAGAGCGAGGCAATAAATTATTCTACAGGACATATTAGGTAGTGCAAAATTCTGCTAGTAGACCTACTTCAAAAGTTATAAACTACACAGTTGACTCTTGTTGGGCCACAAGCACTCCAGTGATTATCCATTTCAGGTCAATTATACTAGAGAAGAATTTCACATGCGTACTGCTCAGGTGAGCTTCACAGGGCCAAAAAGTTTATTGGTCCTCTCCCAAATCTGAGAGACTTTCATCCAGTGCTATGCCCTCAGGAATATCCCTTCTTCATGTCATTTTTCAGTGTTTGAATGATTCTGCTTGAGATATTAATTAAGCCTGTAGAATCTGATTCACTGCATATTATTAAATATTTTTTACTTTTCTCCATATAATGCGTTTATATCTTTTCTGTGCAAAAAGAGTATCCAAGAGTCTTCAGAAGATACAGCTTTTTTTATGAAACCAACTCTTGGGATAAATTTTAGATGCTTCCAATTAGTCTCTCTTTTCTAAATTCAGAATGCAAGTTGTTTGCCCTGCTAGCCTCCCTATCAAATCATTAGACTTCATGGTCCAAGCTCTTTGGAAGGCTTTTGGGAGGAATATTTGTGTAGTACCAAAGGAATTCACATTACTGTATGTTTAATCTCTGTACTCTGGATGCCTCAAAACTTGCTTTTTAGGTGTGTTGGAATTTGATTCATGCTGCAGAACATGCTTCCACAGACCTCTGTGAGATTTTTCCCTTTCTATACAAAAGGCAAAACACTTTTTTTTTCAATCCCTTTTTCCTTTCCCACAGCTCTGTTGCCTCTCTTCTGTACAGGGAACATGATAACGTATTTAAGCGGTGCACAACATGACATTTTAACATTAATCCTTAATGTTATTTTATTGAAATGTGTAAACGTATATTTTTCACTGTCTCATACACCATTATAATTTCTTCTACTCTGTTAAATTCAGATGTAATTTAGGATGGAAAAATACATTTTAGAATTACACCTGCAGCATGTAGTATTAGTATGACTTTTCCATGGCATGACAGTGATGTTTCAACAATCTATACATATTGATTTAGGCTGATAATAAACAATTTGATTAGGCTCTATCTATAGGCTGTCATTTCAATCACTGTCACTGGTCCAATAGAGTGGAAGGCAGCTAGCAGACACATATGGCAAGATTTCTCAAAATAAGAAACTCTGGCCTGATTAGAGCCCTAGGTTCAGTGAATTGGACAAGACAGCTCAGCTGCCAGGTTATTAACTCCCTCAGAAAATACTCTGCCTTTTCCCCGGGGCCAGCCTGAATATTCTGATCTGGATCGATAAGCAATCTCCGGTGTGTACAAAATGCCAGCTAGAATCATTTGTCTCAGTGCAGTCTCCTTACAAAGGATAAAACACCTGCAGTATATGGCCTTCTCTCCCTCCTCCCCCACCTTCCCCTTTTTAACTAATGACCCACAAAGAAGGAAGAAGCAACTGAATCTATTCCATCATCAGGAAGGCTCTCTCAGGTTTGTTTTAATGATCACAATGGCTACCTTTCAATCTTATAAAAATTATATCAGTCACGGTTTCCCTGTGGCATGTTTATGTAAGTAATGTGAACTGTGATGTAATGACAAGTGTACAGATGTCATTGTAAGAGGGCCCTTGGCAAGAAGATATCTCAGAATGTCAGAATTTTAATAAACAGTGGAGTGCTGGTAGGGTTCTCTTTGGTGGTTGTCTTTTATGTTTGTAATGTGTGCTGTGATCTGTGGCTTGGGCCAGAGATTTTTCAAGAGCGTTTAGCAGCAAAGGATACTTTAAAATTGATTGGAACAGAAGAATTATTTTCCAGAGTGGTGGTGGTTGCCCAGTCTAGTACATATCAGCAGTTTTGTTTGTAGTAGTGGTGGACTGTAGACATGTAACTTGTACTTTCTTTAGATAAGTACCAAAACATGGAATTTTCATCCAAGTGAATTCAGAACCATCCAAAGCTCTTGGACCTTGTTTTCTCAAGAGGGAAAAACACTTCATAAGATGCTTTACCCTTCCCTCTTTTGATTAGAAAGTGTAGCAGACTTGAAAGGAAAACCCCTGCTTTAATACCTCAGCACTGTCCCATTCTTCTTCTAATCCCAGGTAAAATCAAAATTGTAGAAGGGAATGAAAATAACATTAATAAGAACAATCCTTACAAATATGAGACACGTTTAACACTTGAAAGAAAATATGACTGTGATAGCATGATGATAAAGGTTCTCTCTGTTTTTTCATCTGGATTGTGCAAAAATTAAGAATCACAGGTGTTGATACCTGTCTCAGAGAGTGGTCAGCTGTAAAGTTAACACAAAGCAAAGAATCCCCAGGTCTTGATGTGTGCAACTTCAGTGTTTGGGTTGTGGTTAATCGAGAACCCTTTTTTAATATTTAGGAAAGGATATGTGCTTTCTCTTTCAAAGTTCTGCTTAATCGACATCTTTGGTGAAATTCAGTTCTGTCTTCTCATGTAATGCTTCAGAGTTTGTTCCCTGGCTATACTCATTATCTTATATGCTTGAATTTAAATGCAGTAAAAAAGAATGTCTATCTACTAATAAGCACCCTTGACTCAAATTAAAATCAAATAACTGCAAAATTGCAGAAAAACACAAAACCTCCACATTTCTCTCCTTCACTGGTCATGTATTAACACCTGGAGACACAAGACAGAATGTCCTATTGCCCAAGAAGTATATAGCATCATATGTCCCATGATGTCAAGAAATAAAAGCTGAATTGCCTTAGCTATCTACATTGAATATTTACTGAGTAAATTCTTATACTAAATACCTGTTTCTGAGTATGGATTAAAATCCTTTCAAGAATAGAGGCCAGTTTTAACTTGTTTTTCCAGGCTATTGAACTAGCTGCTCATCTGGCTGTAAATGATGGCATAATTCTGACCTCAATTTATGTAACTGTTTACCTCTATGTGCCTATAGGAAACTTACTTTGAGTTAATGTAAACTGGAGGTCCACACCTAGTTCAAAAATAAAATGTTTTTTTTGTGTCATGTTTTCTCATAACAAATCAGAAAGAAGCATTTTATGTTTGTACTGCCATCACTTGGAAAAGAAAAGAAGGTCTGCATTTACCCTCTGTCCTTCTTTGCTGCATGAGGTGTCTTTGCCTTGATAGTGTCAAGAAATTAGAATACTGCCTTCCAGACAGTTTCTTTCATATTTGCTATCCAAAACTTCAGGAAATAAATGATGCTTTAAAAAAAGAACAATGTAAGGAACAACTTTAATGAATTGATTTCTCAATGTTGAAAACATATTTCCCATCAAGACACCTATTAGAATGTTTATCTCGGGGAAAATGCACACAGTTTATATGAAAAGCTGATGTTATGTTAATTCCCATTATTGTATACATATAATATTGAAGAAGATGGAACAAAGTGCCTTTAAACCAAAGCTGATGACTTTTTTTTTCTTGTTTGCTACAGTTTTATTGTAGTGAAATATGTTCATTTTAGCAGTGGAAAACCACCCGAAATAGACAGCATAAGAGCAATAAGATGTCACATTGTGGAGCTCAATTTTAAAATGATGTGCTCTAGAAGTAAGGCTTTTAGACATTTTGGTTTATGTATTAAAACTTCCCACAAATTTGATTGAGAATGAGCCTTTGATGGATATTTGCTGCAGTTATGCTGCATTAGACTCGATTTATCCACCACCTCTCATTGTTGCTATTGATTGATTTTTAAATTAGATGAAGGCAATCAGTAAATACCACCCAATCAAGTCCTAAAAACATACAGGAGATTAGACAATTTAGGGTAATCAATGAAAATATTCCGTGATTTGCTACCACTCAATTTTGACCATAAATTACGACCATAACTTGCAAGTTAGTAAGCCATAAAACAAGTGGATGTGACAAGAAAAACTATAAGAAATGAATTAAGGAGATGAAGAGGAACCACTAGTGTTGTCATTTAATGAGACAAAATTACTCTTTATACATATCTTGCATTTCTAGTTGAGTCTTGCCAACAGTAGTGGAGTACAAGAGCATGAACACTTCTCTCAGTTTGCTTTTTTTTTGGTAATATAAAAGCTGTTCTTTTGCGTAACAAATCAGTTTGAACAATAACTAATCTGCCTAATTTTATTGCAGTAAATAAATTAATGTAATTTTAGTTTTAAAACCTGCTGCTTGCTAAAACCCCTCACCTACGTCACAAGCACTTGCAAACACTAATTTTAAAGTCACACTTCTATAAGGTGTTATATCCTCCAAAGTTTAAAATGTAGCAATAATTGAATGTTATTTTAGACCAACGCTTTGGAGAAGCTGTGCTTATACACTGTTTTTCTGTGATACATTTCACCCATTTTCTACATTCTCACAGCAGTCTCACCAGCAATTAGTAATTCACGTGCCTTAAAAAAATCTGTTTTAAAGTTTATTTACTAGTTGTAAATAGGTGGTCAGGTTCTTTCTATTTATGAACTTCGGTATCTACTTGGAATTTCTAGGCAGTATCTATCCAGTATTCTAGGCTGAAAAGCTGCTTAGAAATATATAAACAACCATTAACAGCTATAGGCTTTATTGGTGAAATAAAACAAATATTTATCATAAATCTGCTCACTTCAATAAGTAGTACAGATGTGATATGGCTGAGTAGCATGCAAAAGTCTTCCTTGTTAATGCCTTTATGATCCTCCTTAGAATAGGGAGGAACATTTAGAAAAGGTGTACAGAATTATTTGGGGGAGTGTTGGTCATAGGGAAGGGTGATATTAACAAGATGCCTTTGACAAGAGGAAAATTCATGTGCCTTTTTCCACACTAAACAGAAATTTGAGAGGCCTGCAAACTACACAGTACACCTTGAATGGTGATGAAAATTAAACATAGGACAGCACTATAGGAGGAAAGAACACCCTTACTGTACTCACATACACTAAAATACGATGATACAGAAAGTGCCTTTGCAGAGCTTGATGATAGAGCATTTCCTTTGCTAGCACATAAACGCAAAATACACAGATGGAATAAATACTGAAAATATATGGATTTATATTTATCATGATTTAATTAATTCCCAGTAAAGATGGATTTCACATTGCAGTGGAGAAGTCAAAAACCCCAGAGTTGGAAGAAAGCATTAGTGATGTCGCAAACAAAAGATTAGTCAGCAAATACTGACCATCAGCGGATGGACTCTGTGTGAGAGAATCCAGAATTAGAACATCGGGAGTATTTCATGCAGAAATTCAAAGCACTTGCTGTAGTAGACAAATGTCTGGCACTAGCTTACCAAAAAAAAAAAAAAAGTAGTTGTTCTTAGCTGGTTCTTTCTTAAAGTCATTTCCTTCAGCCTAGTGTTTTAGAATCAGGACTCACTTTTCTGTGCAAGTCTGTGGAACAAAGTAAGTCCATTGAAGTGCTGGGCCCCTTGTGGAAACACATTTCTCTCTGTCAAAGACACTTCCCACCTGAATTCTTAATTTAGCATTAGAAAACTGTCCAGGTCTGGTCTTTCAGATTTTCCATGTTGTCCAGTACATCTGTCCAAGGCAACCCAGCTTGAAGAGGACCTATGTGAATCCCTAATAGAATAGAAAAACATCCCCAGCTTGCTAAATCTTTTCTTTTTTTTTTAAAGATCATTGAAATGGACTTTTCATTAACTCCTGCATTTTATCAATTTCTACATGCTCATAAGATGTTAAGAAAGAAGTAACATAAGTGCTAACAATAGCTTTTCTTCCTTCCAGGTAAATTTGGTACCAGAGGAAACTTCTATGTCTTACAGCATTGGTGCACTTCTGAAAAGAATGTGAAATGAGACTGGAAGAGACATAGTTCTCAAAAATAACATTCCTCCCTCTGTAGGTACCATTATTTCTGAAATTTGAGATTTTTACTTTAATTTGAAATCTCCTTTGAAAATCTATTTTGAGCTTCTTTCTAAAAGATTCTGGATGTGATTGAACCTTTGGAAATCTGGCAGAAATTTGCAAGATACACAGCTAAGTCATGAAGGCAGGAAATGAAAAAGCTCAGAATTTGGATGGACTCTGGAGCTTCTATAGCTCTGAATTACATCTGAACTATAACTTTTCGGTCACTGTAATTTTTTGCATTCTCCCTAATTAATGGTACTCAAGACAAAGCAATATTTACATTATTTCAGTATATCAACATATCATGTTCAAACTCATGTTTCTGTGAGTTAAAAAACATACAAAACAAAAAACCAATAACCTCTAGCAAGGAGGACAAGAAAGGGAAAGAAAAAAGAAAACCCCTGACTTAAAACAAAGACAGGGACCTACTTTGCAGTTCCTGATGGACTGGTGCAATACAATGAAGCTGGTGTATTCAATATAACTTTTAGAATAATTGCCTGGGAGGTAACCAGAAGAAGTACATTTTACTTTATCATGGTACATAAATAAAAGGGCAGACTAATTAATCATATAACTTACTAAAAGTGCTTTTTATTTTGCCATTTAGTATGCCAGAAAGATCATTTTCTTTAATGTATATACCCAGTATTAACATGATTTAATCCATCATGTTCTGTATTATGAAATTACTTTGTTTTACTCCCTGATCCAGCTGAAGATCATTAACCCACACTATTATCTAAGTCATACATCATTTGAGTGTATTACCTCATATAGCAAAAAAGCTACTTCCCTCCGTTATACACTCCAACTAAGAAATCATTTTTTCTGGATGTTGCTGACAAGTAGAGCTGTTTTCATTAGAAAGCAGATGGTTCACTATTTCGATTCTGTTTTACCTTCACATTTGCTCCAGCTCAGAGTTCTTTCCTGCCAGTCACCTCATTGTTTACCTCTCGCAACATCCACATCCTGTATTCCAGACCTATCTATAAAATGTGCTAAACATTCAAGTATTTTGCCTTCCCCCAAGACCTCCTCTTTGAATGACTCATGTACTCTGCATCCTCACTTGTTGTAAGTCAATCTTCAAAAAGCAATGAAAGTAAATCTAATCATCTGAACAGTAGCTTAAGCTCCCACAGTTTTGCAGGTGTCTGTTAGTTGAGAGTGCCAAAGATGTAATTTACACATTCAGATTTGAGGTTGGGCCTAAAGTCACACCACTGGTGAATTTGCCTCAGTAGAGCTTTAGGGCAGGGTCTGGCCTTCTATCATTTCTTGCAGTTTGCAGTTACGGTGTTTATGACATTGATATTTTCACCCTCTGAGTCTATATAATGCATGTTCTTCTTGGGCTGCCCTGATACCATGGGTGCCTGATAGGTGTCAATAAGTAGTAGTCTGCAATGTAAATGTGTGCATGATAGAGTAGATAGCAAGGGTCACTCTGTCCTGAAGACAAGCATTACTTACGTTATTATATTCAGAGTTAGCAACATGTGAATGTCATCTTATGGTAGAGCTGGGAGAGATGCAGACCTGGTTGTCTGAACAATGTCAGTCCAAAGGTAAACACTCACTTGAGATTTCTGAATATTGTGTTTCTGCGAACTATGGTTCCCTTCTCCCCCTCCCTCTTTAAATTCATGTATTTGGATATTTCTTGTGTAACTAGCTATGTCAGCTACCTGGGTATAAAAGCACTGTTGGTTTCTGGAATATACAGAAATATATGTCCTAAAAGTCAATTTCTGTGTGGTGCTCAGCTCATGTAGGAAACAGGAATGAAATCTAGTCTGTTCAGTAACAATGAAAAAATACAGGAGTGAGGATATTGCCACACATCCCCCTCAAGGAGCTCATAAATTCAGAGGTTTGTTTTAAAAGAGCTGATATGCATTTTCCTAGACCTCCAGACAGGGACCATAAGTGATAGAGGTTTTTCTAGCATGGTATCTGCACATGTGAGTCACTGTTGATGGCAGAAACGAAGTAAGGAAAGGCAAGGTGGGAGAATTCTAATTCTTTTGGACTTTGTTTTGCATTTCATGTTTCCAGATGCTGATAAGTGTTTGGTTTTTTTTTTTTAAATGCTGCTTTCTTTATGCCTTCTGTTTTGTAGGACCATAGTAAATGCAGTTTGAAATAAATATCCCAATAATCCAGTGTCATATTGCTACTCTGTGATTTTATCACTTGAAAAAAACAATCATCCCTTCTCACTAGCTTTATACACATTTTTTTCTACAGAGGAAATATAGGATGGAAAGATTTTTTTTAAGAATGCTTTGGGAAAATCATATTTGTTACGTTAACAATAAAGCAAAAACATGTAGTGCTCTTGATAGTCTGAGGAGATTTGTTTTCATTCTCTTGGCATTTGCAAACAGCAGAAATTACCTGCTTCTATTTGCTTTCCACAGGCATGTGGGAGAATGGCTAACTCAAAATTCTGTGTAGAAATGCTAGGCTATTCTAATGAGTTCTGGTTTAAACCTAATAGGTTCTGGTTTAAAATCCTGTATACAAATTCTAGCATAAACATCCAGTTAAGCCATATAGATTGTTTTGAGTCAAATGAAGACTGGGTGGTTCCTGAAAACATTTCTTGGCATTTTTATAATGACAAAGAATAAATTATATTTTGAAATAGTTGCACTTCAAGTAGCAAAAGTAACACCTGTTAAGTTTCAGACTGTTTTTAGTTATCTCTAAGCATTTGCCTTGAGAAGTAGACTCTAATTCTAGTTGAGTGAGGAGACTAAGTGCTCTCATTGCTTAAATAGGAAGGCACTTATTAAAGATTAAATCCTTAGAGGTAAACCATCTAGAGTTACATAACTTCAGTTCTTCCATAGTATATATGTTTTGGTTTTGATCATTCTATACTGAAGATGATACTCAAACATTGTAGTAATATATTCAGATCTGCTTTGTGTAGTTTTCTTTGATTTCTGCCATGTCCATCACAAACTCAGTTTTTCTTATAGCTTCAGGAAGTTTGGGGGGTTTTTTTCACTGATTTTTTTTTCCCCGCATAATTCCTAACTCGTCAAATTTACCATTTTTTATTACCTTCTTACATTTTCCATGTGTAAAGATGTCCTCTTCTTTATTCACACTGAAAACTAATATAGAGCTTGGCAGGAATAAGGGTACAGTGTTGGGATGGGTATTTGATTTTGTTAATTTTAAGGACAACCTGTTCACCGATCTTAAAATGCATCATAGGTGGGATGTGATTTAAAACAATGATCCTAAATAAACAGTTACTTTTTTTTCTTGTACAGTTTTCACTGAAATTGTAGGAAGAATAAAGGTCTGTAATGAACATGCTTACAAAATTCAAAGAAAAGATAATAGATTTGCATTGGTTCCAAATATCGTCATCTAGATGAACACCAAGGACAATGTTTAGTTATAGATTAATAATCCATGGTACAAAGAGTTCTGAACAAATTGGGGGAAAACATAAAGCTACAATATTAAGCAAAGCCAAGGCTGAAGGTCAGCCTGCAGTTACTAACCATGCTGAGTTATATTATTTTTAGTGATAATACAACATTTAAGCTATTGAACTTGGCACCACAAACAGCCATGCATATTGTACAGAGTGAAGAAGTATGCAATTGGTTGGGGTCGATTTTTGCATTTCTGTTTATAAAGTCCATGGACTCTGGTCTATTCTCAGTCAAATGTAGCCTCAGCATCCAACCTGAATAAATCTCACCTGAATAAACCTCACAGCCATAATCCAGCTGCAAGTAAGATAGGGCAAAAATAGTAGGTGCAGGTGCTGCTGCTTACACTTTATGAGCCAGAAACCAAAAAAGGTAAGGCATAAAGACAGATTGTCCTCTGCAGAAGGAGCTGGGTGCAGCTGTCACTGGGGCTTTAGAGATAATGCCTTCACACAGTGAAGTCTCTGTTGCAGAACTATAAACTCCACTTGTTCATGTGGACAAGGTTGCCGAAGTGATGAGAGAAGAGCAGACTGCACAGTCTTCTGGAGGGGCTGGATTGGCGCACACTGAAGTATGTGCAGCTCCAGCCTACAGTGCCAGCAATCACCAAACTGTCCAGTTTAAAGTTAGCCTGGGCATATCTATACAATCTGGAGTGTAGCCCAATCCATAAACAGCCTCACAGGCCATTGCTCTGTAGACAGCACGGACGCTGTTTTTGCATAGTTGTAGAGGTGAACGCTGTGAAGAGCATTAATTGCCCTGTGTCCAAAAGGAGATTTCTGTGCCACTACCAACTTCCCCAGGGCAGCTTGCCAGCTATGATAGTGACTCTGTTGAATGGAGTTACCCTGAGCTGCTCTAGATACCATAATCTATTCCTCAAACTATCAGTTTACCAGAGGTGTTTTCTTATAGTTGGTTATCTCTCATCTTCTGACAGTGATGCCCAAGTGGTTTAAGAACTTACCTCCAGTAAACTGAGAGAAAAGATGGACTTTTTGGTTTATGCCTTTGAGTGCTCCACAGAATGTGATTTAGCATTGATGTCACCCAAGCCAATTTTATTCTGCTCAAGAAGGTATTTTGCAACTACTGAATTCTGTAGTTGAAAGTAATTATCAAAACAGAAAAAGGATATACCAACAACAACAAAAAAGTAGTACTGTGAACTGTTGGTGTGAAACTTGTTTCTGGTATAAGTAAGTTAGTGGTTTTGCTTTAACAATTATAAGCTTAATATACACAAAACTTCCATCGTTTTTTCTAGCCTAGGTTTTGTCCCTACCAGAATGCTAACAGTGTAATCACATAACATGATAAAGTATCAAACCCTGGTAAAATAATTCCAAGCAAAACAAATGAGAAGCCATGGGAAATTATAGCATAGGATCTTGACAAGTTAAAATAGAAAACAGTTAGGTACACCAGGTGCCATTCTAGGATTTGTGTGTGAGACTGTATAGGGAGTGCACAGACACTCCTGATGTTCATATAAAACACATGCAGAAATTTCACCTGTTATTCTATGGGAATAAGTTATGTACACTCTTCAAAATTATAACAAAAGCAATAAGAAAATGTAAACTATTAAAACGATATAATACTGGGCAATAGCAATTTATTTATAAAAATATGTCATTTGCATTTATGAACACTGTTCAACTTCCATGCATATTTTGCTGTTTTCAAATAACAAACTGACCTTTTCAAATTCATAATGAGGTATGAAATAAATGAGAGTACTGAAGGTGAGTCATTCATTAATCATAAGCAAAACAGGGCCGAAATCAAGGACACGGGAGCACAAACTGTAAAAGTAAAAGGTTGCATAATCATTGTATTTAATATTAACTACATTATGTTTTTCATGTGAGTTCTGAGAAGTTGATTTTTTTATGTTTACATGAAACTAATCCAAGGTAAATTTTATTTCTCAATATTATTTTATCCTAGTGGTTGCCCTCTTTCTAATAAAGTAGAAGACATGAATTCTAGCTTGTCATGTTATTATGAAGATTTAACAGAGAGGCTTAGCAGGAACCTTTAAGCCTACTGAAACTTTTGATTTAAGATATTCCACTTTTGACTAGAACGTACCAAATCATATAGCTACATCCCCTTCTTGTTTGTCATGGCAGATCTCCCATTAAGGACATAAATTCACCTGGAATTGGTTGTTTTGGCCAAAATAAATTGTTATTCATATTCAGCTGTCAGAGAAAGACAGACCAAGAACTATTATTTGAACCATTCTGGGCCTTCATCCTTCAAGAGTTCAATCCACAGTGATTACACAATGTGCAACAAGGTTGTTCACAATTTACAGGTGAATGAGTATTTAAATGGTTGGGATAGCTCAAATGGATATAATAATAACAATTTGTCAGATTTCAACTAAAAACAGAAGAACAAACTAGGTTGGAGGAACATAAGGTGGACTGGTGACACAGCCAGCAGTCAACTCATTTCAAAATTACTAAACAGATGCATGTCCCTGTTCCATACACATTTCTTCTCTCGTTTGGGTGGAGCTAGTATTGATGCTACTTTTACTTGTTATTTCAGAATCTGCTGGACTGAGAAGGAGAAAAAGAAAGGAGGAAAGTGCAGAAGGAGAACTATGCACATAACTTACAGGAAGGTACTACTGTGTTTTGCAGCCCCCAATGTGATACTCATTCACGCCCTTGTCAGCTTTGTGTGTCTGTAACTCCGTCTGCGTAGATCAGGGTGACCAGCCTTCCTGTGACCCATGTGCTGAAATCCCAGCATGGCTGACAGCCGTGGGCCACACGCCACGTCCCTGTGGAGCACAGGGAGGCTCTGGGCAGCTCTCTGCAGGGGCCTCCCCGTTCCCATACAGAATGGGTCACACTGGGGTCTGTGTAACCCAGCTATACTAGTTCATCTTTTCTGCAGACAAAAATTGGAGTTAACCAGCAGATCTTGCCTCACCTCAGTCCTGTTAGTGGTCATAGGGGCAGTTTCCATGTGGTGCTCCTTGTCCAGGCACACGGACTTGTTGGAGTGCACTGAAACCAGGCTGCAGGTACACTGATGTGCCCTGGGATCTTGTCCTTCTATGAACTCTGGGGGTAGCCTATGTTTGCACCAGAGTCTGGAAGAAGTGTTCCTGGGTCCTCCAGTCAAATGGACTCATGTTGTAGTCCTGAGGTAGGAGCTGCACTCGAACTGCTTACTAGTCCTGTGTGGTTGTCCTCACTGTCATACACAAAGTCTCTGTGATTTGCACCCTTTAGTATGGTACAGCCCACTCCATGAAAAGCTGTAGCCCATGTTAGAAAGGCTGTAACATCCATGGGTCAGAGAAGCTATACTGCATGCTTTGTGACTTGGGATGTGCCTCAGAGTAGTCTTTGCTCACACT
>NW_008824414.1:3110668-3146545 GCF_000699105.1 Pygoscelis adeliae | reverse complement strand
TAGCTATAAATAATGCATGTTGTTTTGGTAAATAGCAATGTCTGAATAATCATTTGCCTACATTTAGACATTTATAATGCCTACATTTAGGCATTAATAGCCCAGTGTTTAATATTTAGATGGAAGTCATGATTTCTCAATATTTCCATTAACAATCTTTGCAACTTGAAGCAAAGTTCTTTCTGCAATTCTGTATTCAGAGGAAAAAAAAATGTATTTGTTGATTAAAGGTACATACTTTATCTCCTTCATATGTTTTCCATAACCCTTGATAAAGAAAGTATCTTAATTTTTAAAACTCCGATTTAACCAATTTCCTACCTTCTCTACTCCAAGCTTTCTACATTTTATAAACTATATTGGTGTTAGATTCACACAGTACTTAAGGTGTTTCTTCCTTATATGAGAAACTATATATAAGCTGCAAGGTGTTAAAACCAATAATTGTTAGTGATGTTTTTCTTTCTAAAGAAATATAAAGGACATGATGTTCAATGACTAGATCTAAATGAGATTTTAGGATTGGGTGGTTTTGGGGAGAAAAAAAAAGTTACCAAATTTTGTTATGAGTTGAATGGTATACTATTAAGACTGAGGAATTTACCCAGGTCTGTTAAAACTCATACATTCCACTCAGGCCTGTGTAAGTGGGGAGATACCCATAACATAGTTACCTTCATTTTAGATGCAAGTGGTTTAAATGTGGTGCTCTGGTTTAGATTCCAGAGCAAATAGGTTACCTATGATATTAACATTCCCAGGAATAGATTGCCAAGCACTGCCTTTCTCAGGCAATATGGTTAAAGGGTTCACCCTGTCCCCAGTGGTCCTCTGCTTGACTGCTTTTCCCAAGCTCCAGATCAATATTTAACTCCTCACTTTTAAATTAGGATGAAATACCATGGAGAAGAAAGGGAACATGAATACTTCCAAAATCCAAGCAAATAGGATTTCTCACTCTTCCCTCTCCTAAAGAAGGCACTTAGAATTATGAGGCCCATGAAGTCTTCTCTGTGCTGGACCAATTATTTCTAAATTTTTTGAACCATTCTCTAACCTTCCAGCAGAATATATTTTTTTCCAAGTAATGTTCTAATGTTGTTGCAGAGTCTTCAACTCAGTACCAGAAACATTTTGCTATGGGCCTGAGAAGTCTGTCACAGTAGAAAATTTGTAAAAAAATCCGTACCACATCAGAATATTTTGCCTGTTATAGGTACCCCTGCCCTGCTCTTTGCATGGTGTCTTGCACAAATAAACTCTCTGAACCCGAGCTAGGCTTCCTCTGTAACGCCCAGAATCCAACTTTGCAGAGCTTCTGTTGTTCTGCTTTCAGAGGCTGTTCTGGCAGCAGAGATGAATGGTAACTGTATATCCAAAAGTTAAAAAGAGAAAAAGAGTTTGGCTTTTGGGGGGACTTGGACTTGTTTATGTCTTCAGCATATTTGAAATTGCTGTTAAAATATCTACAAATGTATTCATGAAACATATCAAAGTTGAAGGAATGCATTTTAAGCTAATGCCCTCTCCTAGGTTAATGATTAATACTGTGAGAACTCAGCTTGGTATTTATTGTATCATGACACAAGTAAATTGAACTCCAAGCAAGTCATTATCTATTTTTTTTTTTTTTTTAAGTATGCAATGCCAAATTATTAACTTCCTTGGTAAAAGGACAGTAAAAACACAGAGCAGGCAGTACCCACTGAGAGTCTTTGTGTTCAGACTCCTTTGTCCACACTCTGTGTGGTATATAAAGGTCATAGTTCTTATAGAAGAAGGCTTTCTGTTTCCAATGCAAAATCTAAATCATTAAATACATTTTAAAAAAAAAAACATTTCTGTTTTCATCATTGTATTAAAAAAAAATAATCCTTGTATTCTACATCTATTCTTCACTCGTCGTAGTAAAACGACACCTTCTGTTATCTACATGTATACAATGCTGTCTATTTCCTGTGGAAAATAATTTTTAAATTATTTTAAACAGAGAAGGAAAGAAGTTCTCCATATCTTAAGTGCTCGGAAACTTCAAGATCAGTTTTGGCTCATGCTGAGGCTTATCAGATAGTTTTGTGTTCATTTATTTGAGTTTTGTGCATGTTCAATTTTTAATTTTGTTCTATTCCTTCTCTTTGTCATGCATTGAACAAACATTATTTTAGAAATCGAAAGGGAGTTTTATTATATGATAATTAAGTCATTTCATCGTAAATAGTAACTATTGAATACTTCTCCCTTGGAAAACAGATGGAGTTATAAAACTGGTATAGGTAAAGTAGAGCTCAGTAGAGAGAGAGATTAAGTAAAGCTTGGTTTAAAATTTGGGAAATTTGTTTTCGGTGTTTCTGACTTAAACTACTGACAAAGGCCTTGGAAAAACAGCCTAACTGTTCATTTCAGTTTTAGGACTGTGCTAACACAAAGAAAAAAATTTTGCTGATTCTTGATATTTAAAAAAGACAAAAAGACAAGTAGAGGATGTGCTGTAAAAGCATGTATTAGTTGGAAGCAAAGATCACTTGAAAATTCGGCTATTATTGAATGTCTTTGAAACTCTACTTTGTATCAACAAACATGGCTAATTCAAAATCGGTTTTCAACGGGCCAATCAAAGGCACTTTACTCATATATTTTCCTGCCAGATTTCAGTTTGATCACAAACATGTCAGCACTGTAGCTATTCCAAAATCACAATTTTCAACCTTCTTAATTCTGTGGGAAGGGTGTTTTACTTCAGTAGAAAAATAGTTATTTTTCTTGAAATGTAAATATTATCTTTGAGGAAGAATACTGCCTGGAAAATTCTGTCTGAAATGTGAATGCTTCAGAAAGTTACAAATACCTAAATTTTTTAGAATTTAGATTAGAATAAAAATACTTGGACAGTATTAACTATCCCATTGTTAAAACCTAGACTTCCTTGTCTGCGGAGACTTTAAGGTTCCAATTCCATTTTGCAATTCCCAATTTTTTCATGGTAAGCTAGCCACACCTCAAAGGTGTTTCACCTGATTTTCCTTATATCACTAGATAGTACATGGCCAAGTTATTTAGATACAAATAAGCCTTGAGAATATCATCAAATCCATTCTAATTTCATTCATGCCTTGGAGATAATAATTTAAAGACCTAGTCACTGCTTGCAATTAAGCATGGAGAAAATAGATCCATCCCATAATTTATGTCTGCAAAGGTTGGGCTGGATTTGTAATTAATGTTTGCTCCTTTTAATGAAATACTCCAAAGGTCTGCACTTCTGTCATTCATGGAGGTAATTTTTCAATTGATTAGTAAAATAATACTTGAAAAGTAAATGCACCTGCTTTAGCACAGAAATGTCTTAGTCAAGTAGAGACAATGATTGGAGTGCTAAAAAAATATCATTTCAATACAGTAGAGACTGGAGTTTTACTCCTCCAGAATTCAGAACTCCCACTAAAGAGAAAAAAGGAAAAGGTAATTAAACCTCCAACAACTTCTTCAGCATGCTTTCATCCAGTTTAATTCCTGGGTGGTTTTCAGCATAGCTAAATACTTTTAGGAACACATGCCTGAACTGTGCATTTGTACAAGTGAAATATCTCTGGAAAGCACATGTTACAGCAAGACATAATTTTTATATTTATGTACCTTAGTATTTCTGGAGGGCATGAACAAATCATTTAATATTGGGAATTTGTTTCCATTTTGGATAAACACTCAAAATCTGACAGCTCATTTGGATTATATTCTTATTTCCTTTTCAGAATTAAACCTTTTCAAGCCTGCAAAATTGCAAGACTTGAGAGTTAGGGTCCTGCAACTGCTGGTTTAAAATGGCTTGTAATGTCCTTTCTACAAAACAACCGCTACCAAACCAAACGAAATAAAATAACAGGTCACCTCTGCCTGCATTCAGGGAATTGATAAGGATTTTGTTTGAATTAATCACTCCAGAAAGGATGTTTGATGACTTCTCTTGTTTTGTTAATTTAGTCATTTTGACACAAAGGATTACTATTCCTGTACTACAGAGACCTCACATTCTATAGTAGTGAACTTTCTGGGAACTGACTGTAAGTCAGACTAGACAGAATGCAGAACAGAAGCCACAATCTATGCTAAATTTCTTGAGGGCCACAAACGTGGTAGTCCAAGTAGTTTTGAACCTCCTGTCATCTGGGACAAGGATTTTGCTTTCAGAGAAAGAACTAAGAGAAGTGAATAAATGTGGTGAAAGCAGCCCTTAACCAGTGCTTAGCCTAGTGGAGCAGAGTAATCCAGATAGCGGAACAAGGGGATGTGTGTCATCTGATAAAGGAGGGCAAAAGAGTCAGTGTCTCATACTTCCTGTGGCCAATATAATCACTAGATAAAAAGATAGCTTCGCATTATGTTTGGCAGAGTTCTTGCCAACAAATTCTCCGGTCACAGTTTTAAAAATTGAGCTCTGCTCAGTTATGGAAAAGGCATAGGCCTCTGTTCGTGAAAATATCTCCTACTATGGCTTTCACATAACTGAGTCTTTTTTGCTGCTGAAAAGAACTTGATTTAAAGGCTTGTTTCTTTCCTGAACGTTTCCTCACTGATGTGCTTTAGGCAGCAATGTTTGGGCCTTTGCCGACACTGGTTGGGTCAGCAGGCAGCTGCTGTGAAACACCTCTGAGGCGCTCAGCTCTCCCTGTGCACTGAGAGGGAGCCCAGGTTGGACCACATGTGACTTACGCTCTGGGTGGGCAACACCGTTTAACACCTCACTATAGGACTGCTTCCCAATCACAGCCCTCTGAGAATGCCCACTTGGCATTTTCCTGTCCAGAGAGGAAAACGTGAGTAGTGGTCCCTGCATAGCTGTGGCAGAGAAGCCTTCAGGACTTAGATATTCTCCCAGATCTTAGAAGAGGAAAGAGAAATGGTTGGAAGTAGGGTGTGGGTTAGAAGTGCTTTTGCGCTAAGCCTAGGGGTAGGCCACCGGAGTGATGGCAGGACACACAGTCAGCATGTGGATGTTGTTTTGATACTGTGTATGTTTAGCATCACTATATTATCTTGCACATCAGAGAATTTCACTTTAAGGACAAAAGTTTATAATTTTAACACTACAGTTTTAAGTGTTTGAATCATCTGAAGGATCCAGCTCTTATGCTCAAAGGGTGAGCAAAGCAGCACCTAAGGACTTTTAAAAATCCGGACCTTGAACTTCTTATAACTCCCATTAAAGTCAATGGATGCTGAGTCAGACTTCAATTCTTTTTGCATACTAGAGAATCAAAAGGTGCAAATCCTGGCACCACTGATGTTTTGCCATTGACCTCATAGGGTCAGGATTTTATGCTAAAAGCCATAAAATGACACTGATATTTTGTCACTGCTATCTTGGATCAGATTCATAACAGTGACCCAGGAGAGAAAAATCTGCATAATCCATTGCTACTGTGCATCTACCCAGCACTGTCTCACCACCTTCTACCTTGTTTAAAGAGAGGGAATAATCTATGATTTTGAACTGCCTTTATTTTAGCCAGAATGAAGAAGAATGGAAAAATCCTGGGATTCATTTTTCAATCACCTTATTTAAACCCTCTAAGTAAATTCTTGATTATTTTAAATGAATATAATGGAAAATTCTCTTTTGGAAATGAAGGGGGTTTTGTTGGTTTGGTTTTTTTTTCTCAATACCTATTCTAAAAAGGCTTTGTAGTAAAACTGGAAGGCAAAATTCAGATTTATAGCTGCTTGCGAATGAAGTGCTTATGATTAAAAATGAGAACTATGAAGAGTTTATATATAATTCCTTAATGATCCTTAATGAAATATTTAATTAAAGAACAGCTGGAAAGATAATCTTGGTTAATGAAAGGAAATCAGGGGGTGAACCGATTTCTACAATGCAAGAGTACATGCAATATGTGATAGATGCTACATACCGTCAGCACTTAGATACAATAAACTGATAAAATACAAAAATATTCTGCTGCCCCCTATTAAATTGTTTTCAAGATTACAAATGCTAAATATTGGCTCTGAATTCTAGATTATTAAAAATAATAGATTCCCAATTCATGGACATAAGTGTACTGAAAAATACGATTTAAAACTTGTGCAGGAAGTATTATATATAACATGGCAGCTGTTACCTCAGCAGATTTTTGATGCTGTAAAAGAATCTGAACCAAAATCTGTTGCCAGTTAGAATGAAAAAAATCTGGAATAACTTTACTGAATTCAGTAGAGTTCCTTGAATTTGCTGAAATAGATAAGCTTTCCCATTGCCGTTCTCTGTGTATTTCTCTAAAAACACAGAGATGAACCAAATGAAAATCATGGTCACAGAAACAGAGAATCACTGAAAAAGAAAAACATTCTCATCTTATTAAAGAAGAAATTAAGGTCAGCAAAAATTAAGTAAATTCTAATTGCATGAAGCTTTGCCTCAGATTTGTTGGATCACTGGTGTGGCAATTTCTCTGCAATTTCTAGATAAGCAAATACATAGAAAATTTGTCATCTCTGTCTTTTCTGCTGGCCCCTGTTAAACTTTGCCCTACATTGCAACTTTTACATGTTTTTAACTTTGCACAGAATTATCTTATCCATCACATAATAATGAGTTATATCATGGACTCTGACAGCTTTTTTGGTCATAAGCTGCATATTTTCCTTTTGTACTGCACACAACTGGCAGTGATTAATATTGAAAACATATACAAAAATTTGATAGCTGGGATCTCATGATAACTAGTTGATAAGAAAAGAAATTCATGATTTTGGTAAAGCCCATCTAGGATAAATTGTACAGGAAATTTCTCCCAGCTGCTGCTTGTTATACACTGGTCCAACTGGACTCACTGTAATACCATGGCAGCAGGTGTGAAACCCAGGAAAAGAACTGTGAAAACATGAACCTGTAAGAAACTATCCAACAGTGAAGGCAATCACAGTAGAGTTAAAGCAGTGCTATTAAATAATGAGCAGTAATAGGTGACTGTCTGCTCTAAGTTGCCCTATAAAGCATCTGTTACCTGCTGCAGGCTACAGGATTAATTCTGAAACATGTAATTTAGCAAAGGAGCAAGACTTCAGCCTTCAGCAGCAAATAAATTGGTGGCAAATGCTTTGGCACAGGTTGTTGCATTACTTAGTGGACCGTCACTCTGTCCAATGCTTTGAATTATAATTCTATTTCTTCCTTTTGGTAAAGTTTGGCACTCTGTATTCCTCAACCCAACTTATTTTATTAATTGAAATTTTGGGGGGTTTTGATTAATTTTTTTTATGTCTATTTCTTGTTTCTAGGCTTATCTTGAAATACACGTCTTTTTGAATCCCACACTTTTCATAGGTAAGCAATTCTGTCCATGAACTGTCTGGTCAGCTGAATAACTTCTTGTCCTTGTCATTCAAAGTCTGCATCCTTACTCTTAAATTTGTCAGTTTTGCTCATTGTATTTGTAATAGAGTCAGATTTTTAAAAATGTTGCATGTAGAGAGGGAAAGGAATATAGAATCACACTCCTCTGCTTGGTTTATGTTAAACAGGCAATTGTTTGCCCACAAGGCCTTTAACTTCTGCAAGTGCTAATTGTACTTATCCATGCATACAGTTACCCAATTTACACTCTTAGTTAAGGCACTCAGCTCCTTGAATGATTTTAACACATATTTGCAAAGCTACAAAGCTTTGAAGAGCAGCCCCACACTGCATCTTCTGCGTGGCTAATATTGGACAGCAAATCACCTGCTACCACTATTAGTAACATTCAGCTGAGAACAATGCATAGATTAAGGTAAGGGTAGAGACTTTGGAAGTGTAAGCAGAAGGTGTCACATGAGACAGAACTGTTATTCTGGGAAAGGCTGTGTTCCAAATAGAATGAACCAAATATTTTGCAGAGCTACAACAGACAGGTATCACTGTGAAGCTAAACAAGATGCATGGGACAAACTGTATCAAAATCTCCGTTCTGATCACAGGCTTTGTAACAGCTTTTCTATTTACAAATGTTCAATTATTATAACCCCTATTAACTTGTTTTTATAACTTTCATCCTAGTGATAGACTTGCTACCCTACTGGAATCAATGGTTTTGCATGTATTTAAGTACAGGCATAGCTTGAACTGGAGTTGATCTGCTTATTAAAGTAGTAGATATTTACATTTGGAAATGAAAAAAGCCTGCTTGTGAGTTTTGTGCAAACTTTGTTTTTCCTTCATTAAGACCTCTGTTTGTTGAATAACTGCAGAACTTGAGACATTAGAGGTACTCATATTGCTTAACTTCATTTCCCTGACCTCCTTCTGAAGGAGTCTATGGAGACTAATTTAGAAACCTCCCTTATATTCGTGGAGGAAAGCGGTGTGAACATTCCTGTTTGTGTCAAACTGCACTCTGAGTGCATATATTGACTTTACTGGAGTAGCTTGGGCTTTCCACCACTCAATGAGACCTTGGTGTCCTATGAGTTTTATGCAGTTGAACACCCAAGTCAGGAGTGGTATAATATTTCCAAGGACTGTGTGTTTGAACACTGGTTAATAATAAGATTTTAACCATTGGTTTTCCTGTTAACATTAATGAAAGCATATATTTATACGCTGAGCCCTTTCAAATTAATTTCCTGGAGTTCTCTAGGGATGTAAGGATAGTGTACAATGCATAGTCTTTCCTTGTATTGTGTATGAACACACTGGTATAATCAAGTAGCATCTCCCTTTGTGCACAAATTTTTAAGCTCTTGAAGTCAGTTTAGTTGCACTAAACTTTGAGATAAGAATCAGGCCCTCTTTCTCTTTATTGGGAGTTTTTCTTAGAATGTGAAACACGTTTTGTTCCAGAATACCATGTAAATTTTTCTAAAAGAGGTGCTTTGCAAATAAGCTATTATGGTACTAAAGAAAACATTGATTAGTTTTAAATGGCAGTAACAATTCAAGTGCATGTAAAGACAAGTGCATTTGCTTTTGAGGTTAAGCCTCTAAATTTAATAATTGAAGGAAAAAATACAATAAGGTGCAATAGAAGAAGCTTCTGTGAAATGCATTATGCAATTACGACTGCCATAACTACAATTGCCTTACCAGATCATATTATGTTTTCCATTCAGACTGTTTTTTAAAGCAAAATATTTCTTTATTACTTTGTTATTTGGAAATATGTACTATTTGGAAAAGGTTGTATGCTCTGTGTGTTGATTCGGGAAATCTGAAAACTCAAGACACCATTCAAGTGAATATGGTATCCAGCTGAAGCGATCTGTTTCTTTTTAGTCTTGTCAACATTGTTTTTACATGTGAAAACTGTTTTTAGGGGATTTCTTTCCCAGTTTCCTCAATTAAATCATGTTAAATTTTGCTTAATATACACAAGACCAGAATTATTAGAAAACAGATTTTGGTTATGTATTGTGCAGCTTAACTTTAAAGAGATTCTTGACACCTTTCTTACCTGCTGAATTGCATAAGACATTAACCATCTAGAACAGAGCCTGATTGTACTATTCACATGACCTGTGTACTGGAAGGAAGCTGTATGATATAAAAAGACCTCAAACTGCACAACCTGAAGCAACAGCAGCTTTACACCCTTTTGACAGAATGCGGGTTTGATTCCTCTGAAGTTGCAGAAGACTTTGGACAGTGACAGGAATCTTCACTTAGTGTGAATACCCTAAGCCATTCTTCTTCTTGTCTGTAATGCTATTACAGATCTGGGAGTACTTTTCGGGAAAACATGATGTATGAGGAAGAGCAGAAAGAGTGGGGTTGGAATGACATTGTGATGACTGTGTTTACGTAGTCAAATTTGTTGCAAAAGGGAATACTGTAACCTGTTCTCCATCACATAAAATAGGCCAAGAAGTAGGACTTAAATTATAGTAGCAAAGATTCAGATTAGACTTTAAAAAAAAAAAAAACCAAAACACCCCAAATTTTATAATAGTAAGATAATAAAGCACTGAAATATATTGCCTGGGAAATTTTGAAGTCTCTGTCTTTGAAGATCTGCAGGAACAGGTTAAACAACAGCTGTCTGGAATTATACAGATACACTTGTCCCAACACCCAGCATTTATTTTTCTGTTATCCAAACAAAACTTCTGTGTTGCCAATCAGAGTTTGGATTCTAGGGTTTGGCCCACGTTGTTTTGGCTTTATCCAGCTTCATGAGTAGCCAGCAGTTACATGATTTATATAGTGTGTAACTGTGAAAATATAAAGGCCACACTGGCAGATAGTAAACCATACGTTATATTTCAAATCATTACTCATGGATACATTTCTGGCTTTTTGTTCAGTTTCCTTTTTGTGTATGCAAATACATTATTTTTGCATAACTTGTGCATATTTTGTTCTTTGGTTACGTGTTTAAAATGCTGTTAAAAGATAGAAATAATATTTTGTGTGAAATATTACTTTTTTTTTATATTTACATCCCCACTTAATCCTTGTAGCTCATGGAATTTCTTGTAAGCATTAAAGTAAAAGCAAGTATTCAGAAAAGCTGTGAAATCTGAAAAGGTAGCAAGCTTCCAAACTGACTTAGGAAGGTCAAGCCGTATCAAATAAGCAGGTGAAAAACAGAAATGCCATATAGAAAGCAAGGAGAATGGTATGGCATGCTGGGGTGGCATTGTTTGCTGAATAAAGTGGATATATAGGGGGTGTGGGGAGACTAATGAGGAGATTAAGCAGGAAAAGGGAAGATGTGTGAAGAACTGTGAAGGATAGGGAGGATGAATTTAAAGCAGTGAATTGTGACCCAAATCAGGATGCTAGGGACTGAAATTCAATTTTGCATCTTGAAAATGGAAGAAGCAACAAAGTTTGGACTTAGCCTCGATGACAGAGAAAGTAGGCATGTTAACCAAGAAGTTGTACTGGATTAGGCCCAAAACTGTAATGAGGAGAGGTGGTGGGGAGATGTTTGGCTGATGAAACAGTTTGTTAGTGGAAACCACAGTCTGATCCAAAGTTCAGGGAGTTTGATGTGGTTCCAATAAGAAGCACATTTTAATTGTGATTGAGCTAAGGTTCCCTCATATGAAAAAAGTGTAATGGTTAAAGTATAAAAGTGAAGTATAAGTGTTAAGAATAACTTTCCACAAAGAAAGATTTCCCAAGAATCCCTTGTTGTTCCTTAATGAAAATGTGGGGCGTAGGTTGGGAAAGAGAGTGATACAGTTTGATACAGCCATTTAGTTAGTGTGGGTCTTGGTTGCTGAAATCATAGCTGTAACTCCTCTGTGTGTTGCAGCTCTTCATATTTCATATCAAATTATCTAAGGCCACACAATCTATTTTCTATAGACACTAGTATGTGCATACAGACATGTACACACTCATTTGCAGTGATTTCTGATCTAGCATAGTTTTGTAAAGACCTGCAGCTCAATAGCATTAAAGATGATAAATGAATATATAAATCTAAGGGGAAAGTACCAAAGTTAATAGTGAACTTCCTGCATAAAATATCCATGGTTTCCAACATTTTACAGAGGTCCCTTCTCAGCTTAATGCGTGCTGATAAAGATCAGTTCTATACAACATTTCCCTCTCATCTCACCACCCCATATCTGCAGTTTTTCCTTATTATGTCTATTCCCCTTAAAATCCAATTTTCTAGTTATACTAGTGTTTATTAAAAGCTTGACTGTAAGGTCTTTGTTTACCCAAAGATCTATTTTTATCATAACTGTTTATAATGGTTAAACCTCAACAACTTAAACACTTTATACAAAATAATGTATTTTCAATAAATTGAAATATTAACCAATCATATGTAATGGTTCAGTTCTAGCAAATGGATTGCTAGAAATCCTTAGGGTTTCATATAAACTGAAAATTGTATTGACTGACCAGGCTGCACTCGAATTACATTGCATTTGGATCAAAAAGCGTAGAAAAAGTTCTCATTATAGTTCCCTGACATTAATTTGAGCATTTTTATATGTGTGTCCTATTAAGTACTTTAAGTGCTTTTTGATAATTGTGCTTTGTAGTTTTTACAGCACTTCAGCCTATTCCCAGTTCAATTTCCTCTTTTATCCGATGTTTGAAATATTGATTTCTGACAGATAAAAGCAAACCTTATAATCTCAGCAGCATGCAATAAGTGAGTAAGACGGGGCTACAGAATGCATCAGGGAATGGTCATATTTGAAACCGTCTTTGTTTTATTACATTTCGTCAACAGAATTTACTTACCGTTTGCTGATATTTATGTAAAAGCAGGACTCCTGATAGTCCAGTGATATTACCAGTTCCTGGTATACTTTTGCATTTAGTAAAGATAAAAGAAGAAACTCCCTTGGTGGTTGATGATTGCAGCTGCTTAAACTGCTGTCAGCTGGCTTGAAGTAACTGTGATTTATCTTCTTCAGATTGTGCAGCATCGTGTCGGTGAACTTCCAGAGTTTGCATTAAAAACTGACAGAACATCAGAGGGCCAGAAGCTTCTCATTTTGTGGCTCTGAAGGTAAAAGCAAGAGACACTATGCTTGTTCTGTGTTTGGGAACACTGTCCAAGTCCTTTGCAAAGCTCTTGTGACATGAAAGAGATCTTAAAGAAATGGGTTGGAATTTTGAACAGGGACTAAATACAATGAAAAGATGCTAAGGAATATAGACTTAATGCTTTGTCTTACATATTTTCATGATGTTTCTTCTGCAATTTCTAGAAACTAGAAAGCAGACTGAAGAATTCTGTCCAATCCAATTTCTAGTTGAGGAGTTAATGGTACGCTAGGAATTCAGTTTGCCTGTATCTCCTTTTCATTATCCAGTGTAAGCCCTTTTGTGTCTCACAAGTAACATTGCATTAAACATCTCTACTCAGCTCCATTAGCACCTGCAGTAAAAGAGCAGAATATATAATCTACAGGGAATTAGCTGCTTCATTTCTGGCAGTATTTCCTCTGAAGTTGTGAAAATCAAGATCAGAATATTGTTTTAGAAGGTGAGAAGAGTTCCTCGGGTTACACAGTAGCTTTGGCAATCAACAGTAAACCTATCAATGTGAGAACACAACAGAGTCTCCGTTCTAAAGACCAGGTCAGGATGAAACTGAGTACCTTTCTCTTGAGGCATACGTTTTCAGGAGGGATCAATTTACCTGAGAGCACAGGCAGGCGAAATAAAGGAAAGGAGGAAATGTTTCTTAATAATTTAGACATTTCTAAGATGAACACTGAGATTTTATTTAATCCCAAATTAGCCATTCCTAATTCAGCAACATTTTTTTCTCAATCCTGGAAATACTTAAAATAACCATCTTGCATCTAGGCCTTCACACACTTGGGTATAGAATAGTTTTCTTACAAAGGACATTTAAAAATGTTATATTAGTGAATTTTGGTTGTTATGGACTGGAACTCCGCCAGCCAGTTAGCAGTTAAAGGTTTAATCTCCCAGCAATTAAAGTTTTCATTACTAAGCAATTAGCACTTAAAGTTTTAAGTGATAAGCACTTAACTGCATTCTGGAAATGCTGGGTTGGTGATAGCAAAGCCGGCACGGTTCTGAGGAATGGCAAGCCTGGAAAAGTGATTTGGTTAAGGCTGTCAGGGAGAAAAGAGCTTCTGAGCTCTACAAGCCTTGATCATAGCTTATAGAATAAAGGCTGATGGAGCAGAGCTTGCTCAGTAGTAGAATGCACTAGAGATGGAGCCTGTAGGGAACAAGAGAAAACAGTGGAGTAATTAGGAGTAAGCACTTGTATTGAAAGACATAATGACTGTAGGGTATCAAATTAGTGTTGAAATTCAATTTTAAATGGTCAATAAATGGGTAAGCAGTGAAAGAATGGTACATATTCATACAACAACCATGCAAGGCCACTGCCCTGCACTTGGCCTTGTTGAACCTCATGAGGTTCACACAGGCCCACTACTCCAGCTTGTCCAGCTCCCTCTGGATAGCATCCCATCCCTCAGGCATGTCAACCGTACCACTCAGCTTGGTGTCATCTGCAAACTTGCTGAGGGTGCACTCGATCCCACTGTCTATGTCATTGATGAAGATATTAAACAGTACCGGTCCCAATACGGACCCCTGCAGGACACCACTTGTCACCAACCTCCATCTGGACATTGAGCTGTTGACCACTACCCTCTGGATGGGACCATCCAACCAATTCCTCACCCACCGGACAGTCCACCCATCAAATCCATATCTCTCCAGTTTAGAGAGAAGGATGTTGTGGGGAACCATGTCAAAGGCCTTGCAGAGGTCCAGATAGACCACATCTGTAGCCCTTCCCGTGTCCACTGATGTAGTCACTCCATCATAGAAGGCCACCAGGTTAGTCAGGCAGGACTTGCCCTTGGCGAAGCCATGCTGGCTGTCTCAAATCGCCTCCCTGTCCTCCATGTGCCTTAGCATAGCTTCCAGGAGGATCTGTTCCATGATCTTCCCAGGCACAGAAGGATGGGAAGATATGGGAAGGATCGTGTTGGCCTCAATGGAATTATCACTTGCTTAAACACCTACTTAGTTGCTTTGTTTGATGGGGACAATGTCTTTGTGTAAAACAAAGAAAATTAAACAGAGATAAATCATCAAGCAAGCTCAGAGCAAGTTCAGGTGCGCAAGTGCCTGTGATTTAAGTGGACAGATAGCTCAAGACACCATTGTGTCTTGAGTGGACAGATAGTTATCCACATAGTGTCTTGAGCTATTTGACCTAAAATATCTGTAAAGGAAATCTGTCTCAATTTTCCAGGACTCTTTAAAAAATAAAATTGCTTCCGATAGTAAACAAGTGTGACAATGAAATGCTTCACCAGGTCCAGTTTTGGTGCTAAATAAATTAAAAAAAACAAAACCTAAAAAAAGTTTAGTTACAGACAATGGGATCAAGAGGTTGAAACACAGCTAGTTTTGTTGTTCCCACCTTATTTCTGTACTGAAATTTTTGAAGCATTGCAGAAAATTTTGGAAGAATGTTTTGGAGAGTTTCAGCTAAAATGATTGGAATTTCTCTGTATAATGTATACAGTCAGACAGTTCAAAAGGCCAAATTTGGGTCTTTTGTGCATACGTTTGAAAGTTGGGCAATATGTACCATTCTTTCACTGCCTACCCATTTATTGACCATTTAAAACTGAATTTCAACACTAATCTGATACCCTACAGTCATTACGTCTTTCAATACAAGTGCTTATTACATGTTACAACATTGCTAATAACTTGTGTCCTCTGTTACAAAGCCAAAAGAAACTATGGCATTTTGTGCCACTCCAAAACATACACAGTATGTACACTACAGGCATAAACTAGCATACTTTTTCAGTATGTTTTCTATTTTGGCTCACTGCTGTAAAGGGTCAGAGAAAAAATTAAGTCACCTTAATAGACGACTTTTCTCATCTCCGGCACTCTGAGCAGCTGTGATTTCTATTTCCATGTACACAGTATAAGAAAACTAAGACATTGTAATGACAGTAGATATTGCTCATAGTAAGTTTACTTGCTCTGGTGATTTCTACTTACCTGAGGAAAATAACTTTAAAACTTTACCTGAGATTTTTGGAGCATCTTTTTCAATAGAACCCAGTATTTTTTATGGGATTAACCCTCTGGGACTCCAGTAGGATGCTTGAGGAATTAGTGCTCCATGTGTATGTTTGCAACTATTTTTAATATTTCTTTTTAAAAGTTATGCAAACTGATAATATTACAATATGTTTATATCACTGAAAAAAGTAACTCATCTACTTCATAAAAAGTATAGATTGAATTCCTTTTTCACCTCAAGTCTCTCCACCTTCCTCTTTCTCTTTTATTCTCTTTGATGTCTGCAGCTGTTGTCTGCCAAGTAAGGCCAGCAGCTGCCTGCAGTGCTGCTGTTTTACCAGCTGCTAAAGGTCTACCATTCACCAGGCAGCCAGTTCTCTCCCCACACTGTGCTGCAGAGAGTGTGTGTTTATCAGCTTGGTGGCACGCACACAGCCTTCGAGCTGACAATCCAGTCTTGTCACAAACTCTCAACCTGGAAGTACTCAGCAGCTAGTGTGCTTGTGTTGATTTCCTTGTTAAACAAAGTGTCCAAAGTGTCAGAAGAATGATATCAAGCACATTACACTACATAACCAAATGACAATATTTCTCTTTATTTTAGCTCCTTAATACCATCTTTAGCTGAGTGGGAAAAAACATAGATTGCATGACCCTGGGGAACCGTGCTTCAACATTTATTATTGGAAAAACGTATGGCTTTCAAAAGATAAAATGTATTTCAAATATCAAATCTCTCCCTATGCTGAGCTAAATGCTACCTTGATATATGCCTTGTACACTCTATGTTGACAGATGTGAAGTTCAAGTAAGAGCAGAATTTGACCAGCTAAATTTAACATAATAGGATGACGAATACTACAGGGGCAAAGGATTTTCTAAACATTAAATGCTACAGTGTGACTGAATTCTGTTTTCAGATTTAGTCCTAGATAGTCTGGTTGTAGGGCTATACAGTAACAAACCAGCAAAGGAGTATCTTTATTTTGTGGTGGTGATCTCAAATGTACAGTGTTTAGAATGACAGCTACTCAGGGGGGGGGGTGGTGGTATGTAAGTCTACCCTAATATTTTTAGCCTTTTTTTCTTTTCCTTCCTTCCTTCCTTCCTTCCTTCCTTCCTTCCTTCCTTCCTTCCTTCCTTCCTTCCTTCCTTCCAAATATTTGGAAAATATTTTTATCTTAGAATACATTCAGGAAAGTGTTCAAGTTGCTTGGATTATTTAAAGTAACAACAGGAGTTTTAAATTCTACATAACAATGCAAGTCAGTTTTCTGCTGAATTCTGGGAAGGTTTTATTGATGTTAATGAAACTTTTTTTAACAGTGTTTGCAAATGCAGAGCACATTGTTCAAATGGAACTTTTGCCAGTGACTGGGACAAAGCTTTATGATAGTGACCCACTGCCATGGTCTTGTCTTTACTACTGTTACTGTAGAACAATCACAATTGCCACACAAGATCTTGTACACCAAAATTTTTTCAGCAGCTCCATGGAACAAAATAACTTTCTATTTCTGTGCAAAACAGCCACTCACAGAGGAGCAGATGGGGAATCTTCCAGTGATATAGGCTCCCATCAAACTTTTCTCAGCTTCATTAACGGTGGAATTTCCAGCAAAAATGACAGCAAAAGACCTCCTTTGCAACAAAATAGATAGTAGCTCAGTAGTTAGTGCTTATCATGTTGAAATCTGAGGTATTCAATCAGATAACAGATTTTTCAGAAAGGTTACGGTGTTTTAGCTCTCAGTTAGCACTGGTTAACAGAGTACGTTCCCAGATGAGGCATCCTTCATTATTAACTTTTAGGTTCAGCTTCCCTTGCAAGTGGTTTGTGGAAAAACAAAATTCAATGGATATTTTCATCACATATTTTGTAAAAGGTCTAAAAAAGAACTTTAACTGCCCAAACTCAACAGTTCTTTGGTGGTCCAGGCAGTCAGCTGGGATACGAGCAATGCAGGCTTTCGGCAGATTTTACCAGAGCAAGAAACTGAACTTTGGTTTCTTCCACTACCAGCCAAATGAGCAAATTATTGGGATGTTGGATCCTCTGAGTAGTTATGAAGGTCATTCCTCATCATCTCTTCCAAAGATTCCATTCTCATTTAAATAAAAAACTTTGACTTTCCAAAAGTCTTTTCTGTCAAGCTCTATTTATCAAGTTTTGTTCATAGTTCAAACCATTCTTTTCATATATTGCAATTTGAAAGTAGTATGTAGTATACAGCCAAAACAGACTCCTCTATAATAATCAGTACATCACTGTAACCCTGCACTACTGACAGGGCACTGTTAGGGGCACACATGCCTCACTTGTGCATCCAAGAGGCTAAATTTCAAATTTATTTGTAAGTACCACAATTTCAGTGGTATTAGACCATTTATCTAAAGGGTAAATGTGGCTTTTAAATTGTTCCCTTGCAGCAAACCTTGCTGATGTCAGAATTTGGGGAGATATTTTACTGAAAGGGACTGGCTTTTAAAGAGTTAGATTGATTTTTTTATCACTATTATTATTATTTTTGTGTGTCAAAGGTAAATTTGAAGTTTAGTAGAGCTCTTACTACTAAGGAGAGAAACAAACCAGCTACAACTTCATTCCTCAAATTAAACCAAATCTTTCTGGAATATTGCAAAAGTTGACTGAAGGAGACCATCCACATTTCCCCTTTCCCAGTGACAGCATTAGATCAGTCTGTATGACCTCTCTGCTAGGTTCCCACAGGTCTTCTATTTTCTGACTTGGTTTCTTTCCATACAGCTGCCCTATCCCCTCTCCATCTTTGTCTAGTGACTCTTCTGTTCCCCTTTGTGTCCAGCCCTAGAGTCATAATCCCTTGGGAAATTGTTTTTAGGGCTAATTCAGCTAAAAGTAGCTGGGTCTTTATTTATATATTTTGTATTATATCTATTTTATATAGATTAATATGGTGGGTTTTTTTTCCTTTATCTGTCTTTTTAGAGGTGAATGGATACTGGTCTAGCATCACACTAGTGGTCATTTACCATCAGGCTTCCTAGCTGTTCTGTGGACCTAGAAAAGCCTGTTTATGCAACTCAAGTCAGTCAGAAATGTATTGCCCGAACCCCTGTTTGTCAAAGAAGGCAAAGAAGATTATTGTCAAAATCAAAAGGCTTCACAAAATTAGTTACTTTCCCTAGAGCATTTTCTTTATAGGGGAGAAATGGAAGAAAAGAACTGCTTTTTTCAATATATGCAGGATAAAATGTTTTGGCTTTTTCTTCTTAGATGACTTTTCAGAATTTTGTTTTTTGTGTTTACACAACTGCAGTGGAATTGATTCCCTACCAGTACTGGCAGGAAAGTAGTGAAGAGAGCCTGGGAGCTGTGCCCCTGGGAACACCTGGGAGCTGTGCACCTCGTCACCTTAATGAGGGAGAGCTGTGAAGTTTTTTTTCATTTTTTAGTCTGGTCAGAAAGAAAAGGTTGCTGACTGCATGCAGCTCAGGGCCCAAGAGCAGTGGGGACATGGAGAGACATGCCTGAGGAGAGGTCAGCTGGCTGTGAGTGAGGGGGGCTGCACTGGGGGGGTTGGGGGAGGCTGCACCCATCTGTCCCATAGACCTTGCAGTATGGGGTGGGCCACTGAGGCCACTGCTTGCTGGCACCAGGTGCATTCTCAGACTTCAGATTAAAGCATAAAGGTTTTATCTTTTTGTGAAAAGAAAGAATTTTGGGGTAAAGGAAACACTGCCTAGGTTTAGAAAGGTGTAAAATTTGTGTTGCGTGTTCTTAATGAAATGAAAACTTCTGCCTACACAGCCCTTCAGGGGGAATCTCTTAGTGCAGAGTGTCATCATAATCCTATCCTCTTGATTCATGCAGAAAGTACCTATATGCTAAAAAGAAGTCGGACTCATCTTCTATAGGAATACTTTATGTAGGGATCATGCTGCTCAGGGTGCAAAGAGGGCTTGGTAGAACATTAGCACTGTATATTCAGGATCTGAGTGTTTAGGAAAGTGCAAAGAGATTGAACAGGAAATGTTTTGAAGGTGTTTTTCCACTGTCTTTACGTATTGCTTACTATGGAAATACCATCTCCTGTTGTGAGGAAGGACACACTGTGGTTTCACCCCTGACTGCATGGGCACTGTACATCCAGTGGGATAACCTGTAAGAGCAATCCTGGTTTTGCCATTGACTTACGTCACGGAGTCTTTACTTGTGCAAGTATCTTCTCTTTTCTGATCCTTCTCACTTCTTTACAGTGAACTGTAAAGCACTGTTTACAGTGCATATTGCTGTCTAACACAAGCTTGCTCTGCCTTTTCAGGAGGGTCTGTTATCTCTGCTTTAGGCCTCTGTTAACATAATTATTTAGCTTTTTTCAGCTCTGAGCACTGAGTGGGGTGAGGTCCCCTTTATCTACAATATACAGTGTAAAAAATACCTGTATGGTAAAGCACTGTATAGTCCTGGCTTGTGCTTTGTGGTGATACTGAAATATGCGTAAGAATTAATCACTAGTGCAACTCTCTAATGTGAAAATATAAGTCTTGTACCTTGAAGAAGAGGAGAACAGGTATTCCTGACAACAAATACTATGTTTGGCTATTAATGTCCTTAATTAAAAAAAAAAAAAAGGGGGGGGGGGGGAGGGGGCAGGGGCATGGAGGAAAAAGTTGTAAAATAGGGTTGTCCCTGTAGTAAGACCAGACGTTCAGCTCTTACAAATTGGCAATGATCTACTGGCTTCCACACAGCTATGCTGATCATGCCAGCTGAAGAACTAACCCTGAATTTTATCAAAGTTTTCCTGGAGGTGACAGGAAAAGAAAGCCTTTACAATTTCCTCTTTAAGAACGCGGGATTTCCGTTTTTATAACTGCAAACTTCTGAACAATTCAGAACGAAATGTGGAGCACAGAGACAGGCAACACTACACTGACTGTATTTGATTAGGGTAATCCTTTTTTTCCTTCTATGTGGTTACTACAGCCAAGCAATTATTTATCATACTATCAATTGCTTGAAGCACTGTAGACTACAGGTTAAATATTCTCATGTCAATGTGAGCTTCTGCTCCAAGTTCTCATTGAAATCTAATGACTTTCATCTTCAAAAGAAATTTTAATGAGTTCAAAGTATCTACCCTTCTGTTTTAATTGCTGTACTTCATACACTTCACATTCTGCAGATCAAAACCACCTATTTTTCTTTTTTTTTTTTTAACCTGAAAATACTGTTGACGAGCTCTTTCCGGAGCTCTCTTCTTCTGTCCACTTTTTATTAGTCATATTCATGTAAGATATAAATCCAGAAATATGCAACACATGCACGTTTAAAACCCATGACAGATCTAGTACTTACCACTGAAGAAGTTAACATGTGCCAGCCACTGTTACTCTGATTAGCCTGAAATCAGAGATGTCTCAGATGCTGGTGTCTGTAACAGTCAAATAAACCCATTAAGTGGTGGTAAATGTATTTGGCACAAGTACCAAGGCTTCTCCTGGACTTTATTTTGAACAAAGCACAAAAAAAGGTATTTCTGTGCCTGTATGTGTAAGCAGCTACATATATACTCTTGTCCTGTCCTTTTCTCACTTCCATGTTCCTGCTGCATGTATGTCTCAGGTGCCATTCGTTCAGTCCCATCGGCATCTTCACACATTCTTGGGTTTTCATAATCCCCTTTTGCTATGAGCATCCTTCTTTCACTTGGCCTCATAAATATTAATTACTGTGGTCGGATTGAAATAAATATAGATAGACAGCTTTGCAAGCGGAAAGGTATCAGTTTTTTTCTAAGAAGCTGTAGTCTTGAATTCAAAGATCTGGTCAATATTTAGAATGTAAATGAAACGTGGGTGTGACCTGTGATTGACTGCCAGCAATTGTAGGGATTGGAGCTCTCTGAAGTATCTGGCCTTAATAGTTGTTTCCAGTATTCTTAACAAGCAGCACTTGATATGTTCTGTTCCACCAGCCTTTTAGAAAGAATTATCTCCCTTTTGTTTTCTTATAAAATTGTATAATATATAGCATTTTAGTATCTTGTATCGAAGTGTGAAACATTGCTATGCTGGAGAGAGTGAGCCTGCTAAGTCATTGGCATTGCACGATATACTGGATGGATATAGATTGAGTGATTCTTTGATCAGTTCTACAGATCTAGAATTTTTTTCTGTTGTGCTTATCTGGTTGTTCAGTAGATGATAATGCAAAGAGCTGTATGATACTGCTCCAATAACAATGGCTAGCAGACTATTAAAATGTTGGCCTCCACTCATTACTAAAGGTGGGCCAGATTGTTTAAGTTCTCAAGTGCCATATGTGATAAGCCAAGACTAGAAGACTAGCCAAGACATATGTCCTTATTATGGTTAATCTTTTTTTTTTTTTTTTAATTCAGTTGTGACCG
The DNA here is from genome assembly GCF_000699105.1 of Pygoscelis adeliae. Classification (NCBI taxonomy): domain Eukaryota; kingdom Metazoa; phylum Chordata; class Aves; order Sphenisciformes; family Spheniscidae; genus Pygoscelis; species Pygoscelis adeliae. The sequence goes on along the minus strand of NW_008824414.1, from coordinate 3,124,654 downwards.
TAAAGAAGTATTAAGACCCTACATGGTTCACTAGACCAAGCTTTACCAAACACAAGCATCAAATCTAAGTATAAGCTGTTAATATATATTAGCAAAAAGTTCAACATTGATGTTCCTACACAGTTTTTGTTACTGCATGAAACCTTCTTGGGAGAATGCAATGGAAGAGCACAGTTTAGTATGTGCTTTATCATGAGAAATGAGGAATGCAGCACAAAAATGTACTGCTTACATTCTAAAATGGTATAAAGTGCATCCATTGTGGAAGATTTAATTGGATGTATATTGCACTCAAGAATGGCTCAGACCCTTGAAGCTCTTCAAAATCTGTGTAGTGTTTAGAATAAGGATTAAATCTGTTTTCAGGATTCCTGAAGTACAGCAGTGAGACACAGATCTAGATCTCTAGATCTGACCTGACTCTTCAAGTATGATTTTTTCATTATTTTTAGAAAATAAATTACAAGATACTACTTGTGCTCATCTCCTTATATGATGGTCCAGCTTTAGAGCTCAGTTACTAGTTATTAAGGAATTTTTTAAATTGCTCTTTTTTAGCTACTAATTTACTATCAGCCATCCAAAGAAAGATTGGTAGGATATAAATGAAATGCTATAATTATACAAGGGAGTGGGTCACTGACCTTTGGATTGCAATACCTTGTCTCTTTTGTCCTTTCCTTATACTACCCAGACTACAGGATGAAATTGCATCTTTTTCTTTGGTTGTCTCAAGAATGAGGTGGTATTGGAAACTAGTGAGGCATGGCACAATGTAGGTGTTCATAGCTTGCAATAACTTACCCATTTTCATTTTGTTTGATTTTATTAACACCTGTGTCTCCAGGGAACTCAGGGAGGAGGGGAGGAAAGGAGAGAATACTTCAGCAATAGTCTAATGATCAGCACTTACGCACCCCCCGCCAGCCCTGCTGTTATGTCAAATGTCAAGATACCTCACAGCCAAGCAATTTATAATACAAAATGCATATATATAAAGGAAGAGGTGCAGATGGTAGAAAGCTGTATGTCATGACATACACGCGTACATGGAGGACAGCAAGGGAGTCATTAAAAATATGGATTTTTTTTTTTTGTAATGCAGTGGCTGTTTGTCAGCTGGTGTAATTGGCATACATCAATGGAACCACTCAGAAATATACCATCTGAGGAATTAGTCACTTAATGGAAGTTAATCAAAATTCCATATAGAAGAGTAGCAAAAAATTTTGGACAGCATTTGGAGACAAAAAAACACATAAGAAAATATGGGATTGCAATCTGCTGAAGTTTCATATGGGTATTTGTTTCTGGAGTATTTCTACTGCCTAGAACACCAATATCTGCAGAACACAAAGATTTGCTGTCAAGTTAACCAAAGCATTCTGAGATTTGAGAAATTACAGTAGGATAAAGTTACAGACATAATCAACAGCAAACTTTCAAAGTCAGAAACGAAAGAAGAGTTTTGTTAGTGTAATTTCCTTTTCTCCTCTTCTCTTTAATTGTTAGAAAACTTTTTCAGTACAGTGTAAATGTAGCATTATATCGGCTTAACTGTTAGTATTATTGTACTTTTTTATATTATAAAATGAAATAAATCTGCACAGAGTACTATGGGACTATCCCTATTTTGCTCATAAGTGTGATTAATTGATCTTGTTTTTTAACAAAACTACTTCTTTCTTTGCTACTAAATAAATCATATGTGAATTCTCCATATTCAGGCAAATGCTATACAAAGCTTTTCTTAAAAATCCTATTTGCATTTCATTTTTGAATATGGTTCCCTATGTATTGCATTCATAAGACTAGTATCGATACCCATCTGAAAAACTTCTGCCAGATAAAAAAAAAAAGCTATTTTATGCTCAGTTTTATAGTCTTTTTTAATAGGGACTTAATATCCGCAGTATCTGATTGCAGTAATAGAATTATTGTGGTTATATGCTCTGATCCTTCAGATTTGAATTCTGTGTTCACAACCTTAATGGCAGGTTTTTTTCTTTTCTTTGTTTGTTTTCCTGTGATTCACATATGTGGGAATCTGGTGAGGAGGAGGGATTGAAAGAGAGAAAAGGAGGGTAGGAAGGGTAAAGTGCAAAAAAATACACAGATAATTCCATACCATCACCTGTCTTGTCATAGGAGAAATTGAAAGTAACACAGTGTTTAAGGTAATGGTATTTCATGAGTTCAAAGTGTGGAGAGAACAAATCAAGTCTACTGTCTAGTTCTCCTTTATGACTCTTTATAAACATCCTCTCTTTGGGTACAAGAGTAGAAAAGGTAACAGTATCAAGTCTGATATTTAGCAAAACAAAAGGTTGTTGTAGTGAGTGTCTTAGTCTGCAGGTACCATTTAGTATCCTAATAAAAGTGCTCAAGATGTAAAATACTGCATCAATAAAAACATACTTAAATTGAAGGTATAGAGTGAGGCCTAGAATAGTGGGTTACACTCTAAGAGAAAGCTGACTTTAAAAAATATATGTAAACTGAAAAGCCCATATTCTCTTTTGAATGACTTGGTTTTTGAGGTCTTAGGACTTCTGTCTTCAGCAAAGCATATAAGGGTGTGCTGCACTGCACAGCATGGTGATCTCTGAGCTAACGTGGAATAACCCACCTCTGCAGTCAAAAGCAGGGTAGCAAGATGATAGTGCACTTTTATTATATTCACTTTGAGGAGCTTTCTGGTGCCTGAGTTAGTGTTTCTGAATACACACCTGCAGTCCAGAGGTGGCAGCTCATTTAGAGTTACCACAAGTATTTATATATCATGGCAATACATCAGAGTAATCAACCTTATCAGATCTGTGGTTTAACCTGCCTGTGAATCATTGGTTTCACTTAGTTGATTTTTTTAATAATCAGGCTTTTTAATTATAATTGAACATAACTGAGGTTTTAAACAAAACATTATTTAAAATTGAAAAGATCAAATGATTTTTTTTTTGTCCCCTGAAAATATTGCCTGGTCAAAAAAACCCCAGCTGCAATTATTTGTGGGATTAAATTCAAACTTGCGAATTTTCTCAGTTGAGTGAGGCGGAGCATGGGTAGAGAGTAAGACAAAAGGTTGTGCAAAAAAAAAAAAAAAAAAAAAAAAAAAAAAAAAAAAAAAAAAACCCAAACCTGAAAGTGAAAACTTGAAGGCATACCCATATGGTTGCTTGGATTTGCCATGGTTGTCAGTACTCTCAAGCACAGGTTTTGTGTTTTCTAAGTTACTAGTTTTGTAGCAGGCAGCGGGAGCTGCAGACTGTGGCAGTACTGCATTGCTTACACTTCATGCTTTAGTGCTGTAGGGGCAAACTTCTGGGAAAAATGAAAGGTGGTCAGCAGCTGTATGAACAGGCAAACTCTGATGTTATCTTCCTTCCCTGTCTTGATCTCAGTCTATCATCTGTCACATGTTGTTGCTATATAAATGTGTGACAATGAAATTAAGTCAGTGGAGAGAAGCATGGCCCACTAAAGAGCCAGAGCCACATGGTGTGCAGGTGGACAGTATAGTTGCCCTGGCAATGTAGGAGGGAGGGGAGCATATTAATAGAGTCAAGAACTTACATCCACTTGTGTATGTGCCCATACTATTACTTTCTGCATGTTGATAACTGTCTATTTTGTGTTTCTTAATTCCATCTCTTCTACAGACAATGAAGCTGTCTTCTCTTCCTGCAAGTGAAATGACTAACACCACAGGTTGTGACTGTCTGTGGATGTTAGTTTGAAAAGCATTTCATACACAGTGTTCCAGCCATCTGTGTGCTAAATCTATTTGAAGGAGGGCAGTTTAAACCCTCATGGAACTGTGCCTCCATCCATCTAGTTGACTTAACTAAAACTGCAGTCTGCCTTTGGTGAGGAAATGCATGTAATAAAATGTTATACTTCTGGGTTTTGTCTTTTCCTTTTCCTATTGCATATTTCTTTGGAACAAATCAAGACCCCTAATGAACCTTGATCAGAGAATTATTTGGAGTTTTCAGAGGCTAACAATTGCTGTGCAGCACTGGGAAATAAACTGAGGTTGTAAACAGAAAGTCAGCAATGGTGCCACTCTGACCCAAACTGTGTTTTGCTGAGTGAGGTGACATGCTGAACAACACCTCCTTCTCTAGGGATAAAGGTGAAATAATCCTGCACTCATCCTCTTGGGCAACGCTTCCATTTGCTGTTACATCAGAGTCCTCAGGACATCAAGAAAAGCATAAAGTGTGAAACCTCAACAGAGCTATAAGCCTCTCCTCACCTCTCTCATCCACTGTTACTGTAGTCAAACATCAGATCCAGATGGTTTATGTGGTAGTCTTTGGGAGATACTGACAACGAGGTTCCAAGGGAACAAAACTATTTACTTCTATATGATAGCTTTTTTTTGTTATTCCTTAAGAATTTCCTGATGGGAGAAACAAAGAAATGGGAGACTTTGAATTCGACAAATTGTTGCAAGAAACAAATAGGTGCATGTTGCCCAGACTGCCACTGCTGATGGCTTGTGGTCCCTTTTTTTTCATACTGTCATCAGTAATACTATGACTAAGCATGCTTATATCTACCTAATAACCTTCGTATAGCAGCCTGTGCCAGGACTGGTAACAGGTGATGGGACCTCACAGTAACTAGTCTGGCAATAAGGATAGACTCCTATTTGCATGGCTTGGCAGTAACATTCAAGATGCTGTAGTTGTTCTGTGTCTGTTCCTTATTTCTGCCTATGCCTACCACAATCATGTCTTCTTTCCAAATCCTGACTCTGATTTTAAGAAAGGTAGCTTTGGTGAGTACCACATCTCTCTGGCATGTCTGAAGTCATAGTATGACAGTGAAGTAACCAGAGGATAATTCTAAAGAACTAATTTAGAGATTAAAATAGCAGGAAAACTGGAACTTACATGAAAAGGACTGGCTTGGTAGTGCTCTTGGAATTCTGTTCAAGAAGGTGCTTTCTGAAGGTGTTGCTTAGAAGAGTCAATGACTGGTCTCTTGATCTGGTACATAGGGAAACTTCCTGGGTCATCTGTGCATTAGATATTATGCAAGCTTCTCAATAGTACCTTGAGATTTGTTTCATCTCTGCAAGCATACCATGATTGGAGGGCAGGAGTATGATTCTTCAGCATTAATGGTTAATTTCCTGTAAGCTCAGAACCAAATTCTTTGCTTAAATCTCTCTTCCCCCCCACCCTTCCGTATACAATTCACTCTACCACTTTGATCTACGCTGAAACACATAGGTTATGTCAAATACCTCACATTCACGTCACTAACCTGTGCAACCACAGCAAACATTTACCCAAATAACCATTTAGCTTTCCAGCTAGGCAAAGGTATGCAATTTTGCAATATTGTATGCAAATTATTTAGCTGTGACTTTTCCTGTGCTTCTGTATGGAAGTAATAACTATAACTTTTGCCGAAGAAAGACCTCCTTTTAACAATAAAATATACTGTCCCCTTAAGCGTAAATTTTTGCATGCGCTGTTTTACCTCTCACTATGATAGAAGTTATTAATAAACCACTAAAACTAGTAAAATTGTCACCTGTTACTTTAGTTTTCTTTTACTTTCCAGCCCCCCACACCTCCATTCATTTCTGTAAACTCCTTTTCCTTCCAGGATGGAAGTAAATGATGTGTTAATCAGAAGCGGCATGATAAGGCTCAGGCTAGCATGAGTAACATGCTAAACTAAACATAAACTTTCACCTCCTTCCACACCTGTACTTTTTGATCATCAGCAACACGCTGTCAGTATTTTAACCAGTAATTCTCACAGTATCTTCCTCTTGCTTATGATAAACTGCATTTCCCAGCATTATGTGTGTTCAGATAATTTGAGGACCCCATTGTTTCCCTCAGACAAAGAATTATGTGATGAAATCTGTTCAGACTGACTTCAGCCAAGCATCTGAACTAAAAGCTCCCTTATAAGGAAGGGCAGAGAAACATCCCTTGAGTTTATCTTCATTGAGGGTACTTCACTCTAAAAGTTTACCATTTGTTCTTTAAAAGTACACAGAGTGGTGCTAAAGTAGGTCAGTGTCCAACTTGTATACAAATCTAGTACAAAGGTTTAGGCGATCCTCTTCCAGGAACTGTGACTTTCTCTATATCCTCCCCAAATCTAAACATCACACAGCTACTTGATACTGCAGTTTAAAACACAATGGAAATAATTTAGTCAAATAGAATGCAATTATCTGAGTCTTGTATTTGATTAGGACACTAGGGTTAGAAGCTTGATAAATAGACTGTGGTCAATTGGGCCAGTAGTGGCTACAGAAATTCAAACCCCTAATCTTATATCTTACCTGAATGCATTTACTTCAGCAGAAAAATATCCTCATACTACATAGGGAAAATCCTTCTGTTCAAAACCTGAGGGAAAAACTCAGTGCACCACATCATCTGTGCCAGTGTCTGGAAAAGGCTTCTTTTCTGAGTATTGCTTAACCTTACCTGAACACATGGGGTCTGATGCATCTTGGTATACGTCCAAACTAAAATGCTAATTTCAATAGGGCAGTTAATTTCTTGCAAGATTTTAGGCCTAGTGGTCACAGTTATGTTACAAGGGACATCATTAAAGCATTGTATATAAACTCTACAATTTCAGTTCATGAAAGAATTAAGAAAAAATATTTTAACTTATAAGTCTACATTAACCTATTTCTCAGAAACTGATAGGTAACATATTCCAAGGAGTTTAATTGGATGCTGTTTATAAACTGAATTGATTCCAAGATTGCTATTATTATGCTAAACTGAACAGTGAGAACTCAGTTTTACTGACAACTATGATAATAATGTATGTGATGCATAGATAGTTCTCTTGTATAAATTTCTGATCTGATGCACCACATGAGAGGCACAGTGATGTGGATAACCTAAGTTACCACTCATCCTACTGTAGTACTATAGAAATAATATGTTATTTGATAGCTGATTACAATAACTATGCAATGTACTGCAGATGAGAACCCCTTCTTAACTGACTTTAAGTGCTGGTTAATTTAACCTCTCACTTTTTTAGAAGTTCAGTGCTATGAACTCTGTACTGCAAGTAAAAATACTAGGGTAATTACTCACTGGGGATGAGTAGAAAGTTTCACTATGCAGTAAACAAGCACCTATCTCCAGCAGGAGGAAGATTCAGTTGTCTGCCCAGCTGATCTGCTGAATATGGTGTTCAGTCCACCATGCTCACTGCTTTCTCATTTGAGGCATTCCATGCACCACAAGCTCTACTCAGAGCTTAAAAAAAGGGTTACCTTCTGAATTCTCTTTAGAAGGTATTTACAAGTCCTCCTTACTTTGCATTTCCTACCACAGACCACCTTGTAGTCTAGATTTTCAGTCTAGGTTGACCGTTCTCATGGGTAACTGTCATCCCTTTTTAGGTGCCTATAGTAGGCAAACCTAAATGTGAAAAACATGTAGGTAGGGACAGTCTATTTGGATATAACACCCTTGCAGTTAAAGGGATATACCATTAAATTTTAACTTTCAAAGTCATTAAAGAACTGTCCTGACTATAAAAGTCAACTAGAACTGTCCTTTAATGAACCAAAGTGTTCCAAGAGGGAAGAAGGAGATGAAGCCTCTGTTATACTGGTAAATTAAAACAATCACAGCAGACTCTCTGTTGGGCTTCAGTTAATGCACAGAAGGGACTAAAGGATAAATACAAAATAATAAATATTCTCTGATGTCAATAAGTTTTAACTGGATTTCAGTTTATCTGTACTTGAGTTTGCTGTCAGGATTTTTTTTATATGCAACAGTACAATTGAGTAATCTTCGAGATGATACCTCAAATGATGAAAGTAACCAAAATTAAGACTTTTAGCTATAAGACAAGAGTACATAGCGAGTATTTGAGGTGTTTTTTTTCCCCCACTGTGTTGGAAATGCAATGAAAACCAGCATGAAAACACGAAACAGGCTTTTGAAGTCACAAGTCTAAAAGCTGACATTCAAATTAGCCTTAGTTTTGAGTTCATCAAAAATGTAAATTATTCCTCTAATACACACTGTAAATGCTTTCATATGATAAACAAACATTTGTTTGCCCAGCTTTGTGGTGATCTGCTAGATTAAAATGTGTATCCTATGTACAAAGTAATCTCTTCATTTTCCTTGTCCTCAAATAGACATTAATATAAAACTACAGTTTTCTTCTCTGAAGATTCTGTGTAATAAAGTTGTTTGGTTTTTCCTTTTCCTTTAGTTAGTTACCAAAAAACTGTTCAAGTGTATACATGCTAACAGTTTCAAAAAGTAAAGAAACTCAGTGCTGATGGGAAAGCAACATAGGAGCTTTCTTTACATAATCTTAAATTATAAATACCAGAAATAAAAAGGTATCTTTTTTTTTAATGAACACATGTATTAACTGCAAAACTTGATTTTTTGTCAAATTTCAGAAGCAGTTTGTTCTCAATCACAATGAATTGACAAGCATGGATAGTATCAAAGTCTTCTTGGGAAATTATTACTGTTTTTTGAAAATGTAGGTCATATCTATGTAGCAAATTGAAATAATCCTCCCAAACATAGGCTTATCATAAAAATCCATTTATTTCCTGATTCTATCTGAATACATAAATCTACACAATGTCCTGGTTTGAGCTGGGGTACAGTTAATTTCCTTCCTAGTAGCTGGTACAGTGCTGTGTTTTGGATTTAGCATGAGAACAATGTTGATAACACACCGATGGTTTAGTTGTTGCTAAGTAGTGCTTACACTAGTCACGGACTTTTCAGCTTCCCATGCCCTGCCAGCGAGAAGCTGGGAGGGGGCACAGCCAGGACAGCTGACCCAAACTGGCCAAAGGGATGCTCCATACCGTATGACATCATGCTCAGTATATAAACTGGGGGGACTTAGCTGGGGAGCAGCGATTGCTGCTGGGGAACTGGCTGGGCATCAGTCGGCAGGTGGTGAGCAGTTGCATTGTGCATCACTTATTTTGTATATTCTTTTATCATTATTATTATTATTATTATTATTATTATTATTATTTTCCCTTCCTTTTCTGTCCTATTAAACTGTCTTTATCTCAGCCCACGAATTTTACTTATCTTTTTTCAGTTTTCTCCCCCATCTCACTGGTGGGGGGAGTGAGTGAACGGCTGTGTGGTATTTAGCTGCCTGCCGGGTTAAACCACAACAACAAATCCAAATTGATTTAATAATTTCTTCTGAGGGAGGTTTAACAAACAATTATGTTTTCAATCCATGCAGAGTCAAGAGAAGATACTTGAAAGGCTTACTCCAATATGATGTTTGATGTTTTCATGACTGGAGAAAATCCTGAAGAGACAAATTTAAACATACGCTAGTCCATGCCACTCATTCTGAGGGTCTAGTGCTGATAACTGTTTCATAACAATCACTATACTTTTATTCAGTTTCTTTTTTTTTAATAATTTTTTCCATTTCATTTTTTTGCATTCACCAGAAGTGAATGCGAAGGTGTAGAAATTTCCTCACATTCTTTAGTGTCTTTGCGGGGTTTGGAGACAACAAAGGAAGCTTCTAAATATCACAGAGTGAATCAGTGAGATGGTAAGGGTCTTTGTAAAAAGCGTGAATACACGCGTGCTCAAGACTTCAATATGTGAAGTTGCTTATCTTCCGTAGTTTTAGGAACTTCTCTGGCTTTATTACTTCCTTGCATCTTAAAAGCTGAATATGTTTGAGATGCCCTCAGTCAGCAAGTTTTTTGAAGGATTGAGCATTGAAAAGATGGAAAAAAACATTGCTGTGAGCTGAATAATGTTTAAAGAACAACCACATCTCTTCCAACTGCTGTCAAGATTGGCCTTTAAACAGAGGAAGTTAGTTGTTATGCCTCTTTTAAGGAGAAAGTTCATCAAAAGATTTACAACAAAATAATCTGTAGATAATATTAATAAAAAATAAAAATAACCTAAGTTGCCACTCATCCCTCTGCTGAGCTGCTAAGTAAGGACAAACAAATAATTTCCCAGTATCAGGTTTGTTCTCATTGCAATATTTTTTTTTTTTATTGTGTTCAGTAGAAGCCTTCCAGTGCAGGAAAATAAAGGAATGAGAAAAAAAGACAAGATTATAGTCAACTTTGGAAGTCTATTTGCAGAAAACTGATTTCTGGCAGATTAAACATCATAAATTTTGACACTTCATGTAATGACAAACCTTCCTTCTCATGGAAACATCTCTTTCTAGGCATAATGGCAGTATTTCAATTTTAGCATGTTATAATTAAATGGTGATCTTTACCCTGAGCAACATAGTGCATAACTGAGGCACCTTAGGAGGCTTATTCACCTACGTAGCACCTACATAGGTGTGCCAATTACACAGAAAACTGTCAAATGTATAGAAAGCTTTGAGCCAAAAGCTCCCAAATTTAGCTTCCTGATACTGTGTACCAGACTTCCTCCTTGAGGAGGAGGCTCTTAGGGGTACGTGCAATAAATATGAGCAAGCTCTAGTTACTGGAACAAATTTGCAGTCTCATCCAGTATAACTGATACTACTGGAGCCAGATTTTGAAATGAACTAGCAAAGATCTCTGCAAGAGATCTTTTTAATTGAGACGCTGCAACCTGATCTTTCGAGAGCTCAGTGGCCAGTGCCATGAAATCCACCCTGGTGGGCATTGACCCACTGCGATGGCACAAAGCTTTTCATCAACCTATTTGCATACAAGTGATTGCTAACTCTGCCAGCTGTACTGCCTACATGCATGCCCCAGCCCTGTTTTAGCATGCTAAGTTCCTTATGGTATCAATCTTTCTCAAAGCAAAACAGTTTCTATTCCTCACTTCACGCTGATGTTGTTCTGCGTAGCCTCTGATCTACTTAAATAGCCCAGTGTAGCCATGACTAACAAACCATTTGTATTCACAGCACCAGCTTCAGGGGAAAGACACATGGTGGCTATCAAGGGATTTGAACACAGAACAAAACACAAACACTCAACCTGTTTTAAATAAATGATCTTTCTTGCTTTAAAGAAGTTTGAAGCACCGAGCTGTGGCCTATTGTGAAAGGCCCTTCTCTGACACGCTGAGTTGTTTCTTTCAGTGTAAGCAACCACCTCCTTCCTAGCAGCTAGAGTAATCAATAAACTGGATCCAGATTACTGACAGTCCTGATTTAAGTGGGTGAAAGAAAGAGAGAGAGGAGTGGGTTTAGTTCCGTAGTATTCATAGCTTGCGTGTGTATTTTGTATTTATAAACAGGGATGAACTTTGCAATTTTTAGCGATACTTTGAATCCTATTTTTCCATCTGAATATTCAACTTGCTGTCTCATCAAATCATCATTTTGGTAATATTTTGGCTTGTTTTGCAGGTCAGTCATATATAAACAAGCACATTAACACCAGTTCAGCTTCCCTTGTTCACCTGCATAATGCTATTGAAATCGTATGTATGTAAAAAGAAGTGGGTTTTGAACTTTTTTAGGCTGTTTTATTCACTGAGTAAAGGGTCACTCTTTAAGCCCATTGACCTCCTGTGTATTCCTGTTGCCAGAGTCTAACAGGTAGACCCAACTTGGCTGTGCATACCAAAAACTCCTGTTAAAGCCAATGGAAAGTTAAGAGCAGCCTTTTTTTTTTTTTTTAAATGAGGAAAATGTTAGTTCTCAGAATCAAAATTATTACTGATATCAGTGAAAAAATGGGGTTTGTGACTTCAAATGCAATTTGTTAGAGCTCTGTTAACATGTATGCAACAGGCTGCTTTTTGTTGCTTTAATGGTCTGTTAGGCTGTATTTTTTAAGGCATGGAACTCACCTAAGAAAAATTGCTTGATAGAATATTAGATAAATAAATTTTAGATAGATAAAAACACAAGTACAGTACTTAACGTCACACATAGTGTTGCCAACAAAGTAGTCTGTAGAGATTGAGCCTGAAAATGTTTATGGAAGTCCTTCACGTCAGCTGTTGTGTTTTATGAGTACAGTAGATTAATTGATAGATATGAGGTAGCAATCAAAATGTAAATAGAACTTGGTTTACATTAGTGCCTAAGTTTGCTGTATAGATATATTATATATGCTTTTAGGAAGCTGGACTCAATTTCAAAGCATATCTTTAATTCATGAATTGTTAAAATGAATTCCATTTGTGGCTTAAAAAATATTGTGATTAAAAAATTATGCTTTTTCTGAGCTGAATCAACTTCATAATTTCACATTATTCCTGTATTGAAAGCTGAACCAGAAAGGAGCCCTCTTGTTTGTTCCAAAAGCATTGCTACCTTTTTTTAATATTGTAAAATAATGTTCAGTTGATCGATTACTTTCACTGTGACAGCTGCACCTTCAGTAGATTCTAATAAACCCAACTTAGGTTAAAGGCAATATTTCATTATTGTTATTGGTGTATGCTTCACATATTTAAAGGACCATATTCTGAGGCACACGTTGTAATGTACTGTTTCTAGTTATGCATTTATGGCTTATATACGATAGCTACACAGTGGGATAAAATTTCTAAGCTGTTCCGCCTTCCATTAACAGTGAATAGAGGAATGGGCACATATATCAATAGGGACGATTTTTACCCTTATCCTTCTGTTCAACTGTCCTAGAGATCTCATTCTTTTGGGTGTACAAAATGAAATCATTTGCAGAATCTTAGATAAATTTTCTCCTCCCCAGATGACCCGATAATGCCAGTGTCTGTTGTATGTGATAGAGAAGTATAACAATGTGCTCATTCTCACAGCAACGATAGTTTAACATGAGCAGTCTCAACACAGAGATGAGTGAGTGAGTGGCCAATTCTCATCTCTGGTGGAAGGTTCTCCTGGGGATATCTTTTATGTGGCGACCTACAAACCTCCAATTCAGGAGGCAATTAGGTTACTGTCTGGATTATGCCTTTTATTCTAGGACAGCAATCAGTTAATAACCCATCTACTAACATGTGAGAGATATATACCCTTTCCCCTCATTTGCAGCCTGTATTACGTGTGTTATTCAAAAACAAATATTTACACTCAAATCAATGCATGAGCCTTAAATACATTACTGGAATATTTACTACAGGCTGGTAGCTTTTGTTTTCTGGAACCTAACTGACCACTACCAAAATAATTTTAAAATGCTAAACTTATCTCAAAAGTCGTGTGGGAATACTTTAAATAACAAAATGCTTAATTATTTTGTAGCTAGGCATGCTGTTACTAATGGCTACGTTTAGTGATGGAGACTATAAACTGTAAATCATACCAGTGTTTCCCATGGCAAAGCGAGCTGCAAGCGTGATCTGACAGTGCCCTTTGACCTCTCTAAGGAAGGCATAGTAGGAATTATGTGAGGACATTATGCTTGATTAGTCTCTCCCTAGTTTGCCTGGGTGGGAAGATAATTGAAAACACAACGGACTTTGGAAATTGAAGGTTCTGAAATGCACTTTGCAAACATATGCAATTTTAAATCTATAATGTGTCATCTATATCAGCAGTGGACATTGTCTTCATTACATAAATACAATTCTTCTGCTAATACAGTGCAAATAGGGGTTAGGCAGCATCTGCAGCTATTGTAATCCACACTTCAAACAGCAGTATCCATTTTATATCCTTAAATTCTGAGAATTAAAGAGGAGCTTGGAACAGTAGAACTGATTGTCTGGTTAATTTCACATTCTCTGATTTATAGCATTCAATAAATAAAGAAGTTGAATTTTGTCCACTAAGTGATCTTATGAAAAAATTAACAGTCTAATTTATACTTGAGGAGAATTGAGAATTGGGGAAAGAAGGAATTTTGTTTAGCTATTTTAATACACTGCATCTATAAGCTAGCACCAAGACTATTATTCTGGATGTTTTCTGGTCTGTTGAGTCCTAATGTAGCTAATCTCCAACAGATAGTGCTGCCCAGGGTTCCTGTAAAACAATCATCTGCAAACATATCTATTAACCTTTGTTATTTAGTTTTCTGTAAAGTGCAGGTCACCCTGCTGA
>NW_008824414.1:3105366-3110655 GCF_000699105.1 Pygoscelis adeliae | reverse complement strand
GGTCTACAGCATTTATTTACAATGCTGACTCCTATTAGATATCATTAGGTACATAATAATTATAATAATTATGTGCATTGCTTAGGCTACTCTGCTAAATAACAACCGCTTTTATTCAGAAGTCATAATTGCAGCAGCTAGACTTAAAATGAAACCTAATTAGATTTCAGTTCACTCCCTTTTACACGTAATCTATATCCACTGTATAGCTATGAAATCTGTCCAGCAAAGATTAATTCATTTAGCCTGAAAAAGTATTATCTTTATGGTCTGTCAGGTAAAAGTTATAAAACAGTGAACATTTTGTAAAAACAAACAGAACTGTTGCAGTAGAACTTTAGGGGGTTCATATGACTTCTTGAAGAAGGCATAATGCTTTTTCACAGAGCTATTTCAGTGGTAAACACATTGGGTTTTTGCAGCCATAACTGCATTAATGAACATAATAATTCTGTAACTCAATAGTGGGATATAACCTTAAAATTAACTGTTACAAGTTTTCCTGAGTTTTGCAGATTTGAATCTGATCTTAATGTGACGCTATAGTCTTTCTTGTGTGAAATTAAGAAATTCTGCAATCTTTTGAGCAAGGAAAGGTGGAAACACAAACTTACAAGGCGAAGGAAGTATGGAAATGAAGTAATCTTTAAAGCTACATGATGACTCATTTACTAAACCTATTTTCTTTCAAAGGGCAGAGCCAAGAATTAGCTGATACCTTCTCAACATTAACCATTTTCCCTGGCACATGACCCCATTTGCACATCCATATAATCTTTTTACAGGGCAATAGCTAGCACTGGCCTTATTCAACCTATGATCATGGTGCATTCTACTGTATAAGAAGTCTCATTAAATTATTTCAGTAAAAGTTTTAAAACCTTGGATGCCCCCAGGAAGGCAAACAAAGTGAGTGGAGAGGTCAAGGTATAAACATAAGGAACAGATTCAGTTCTGAACATCTAACAGGTTAGGAGCAGCACAAATCAGGATGGCCTACAGATTATTTTTTCCACCAGGGGTTTTGGAGAAGGGAGCAGGTTCTTTAAAAAAGGCTGTAAGTCAATTTCTTTGAGTACCCATAACAAGTTGTTCAGTGGCAGCTTTTTGCCAGGTAGTCTAAATGTAACTGGAAACGGTTATTAGTGCAGTAAAAACTGTACTTGTATATTTGAAAACTGCAGACTCTACTGCTTAATAGAAGTTATGCTAATTGGTGTATTCATACCAGTCCTGAGGATGTTTCCAGTCTGAAATCTATTTAGGGTGTTCTGCTGGGGCAGGAGGCAGGCCCGTGGTGACCTCAGTCTCTCCTGGAGTTCCTCAATCCCCACTTCTTGTTCCAGTCCCCCTCAAGAGCCACCTGATACTTCCCAAACACTAAGCTGCTTTCACACAGCCATGTCCAATTCCGAAGCCATTTCTTCCTCTTTCCACAAAGCCCCTGTGTTCCTTTCAGCTCACTCTACCTTTCTGCCATGGATTTCCACCCATGTCATATAACATAAGTTTGAGGTTTTGAACTTTAAAACCTCTCTTTGGAGACTGCCTGAATTTGGCAGCCTCCAGACTCTGCAGGTGCTGTGATGACATTTTGTAAGTGCCAAGGTTTTGACTGGCCATCTTTGATTGCTCTACTGTATTGTGTGCCTTGTGTGTCACCTTCAGGTAGCACCTGCTCAGTAGAGGGAAGTTGTAGTTTTCCACTTTTGTATGCAAAACTGTTTAGGCCCATGGTTTCCTTAGTTGCCTGACACAGTCTTGACCTCTGTGTCATAACAGTTAGACTGCTGCTAGTTTAATTCTAGCTTGTAACCATAAATTCTAGGCTGTGATGTCTATACTACTGTTATCTGGAGGTAATAACCTATCTTTCCTTACCCCTTCAAAGAGAGGTGCCAAAAAGGTTGTAGTTGGTCAGTCTGTGGGCAGTGTTGAGTACGTACCTCCTGGGAAACCATTTCAATCTATGTTTTTGCTATAACTACTGTCATCTACAGTAATGATAACACATCTGACTTAAAACTACACTGTTTGATTCCTGATAGGAATCCTATTGCAGTGACAGCAAGGTTAGTATGGCTGATGTAAAAGAAAATTACGTTTCTATAGCTACAATGGAAACAAAGGGCCATATGAGCACATGCAAACACATACATGTATACAGACCTATATATGTTCTCTGAGAGACTGCCTTCTAAAGTTTTCACCTAGAATTTTAGAACCTTTCCCCCTGGAATATCACTGAAACAATGATATCAACTCTTCGTGTAAAATTTCCATTTCTATGCTTTAATCTGGTTGGCCAATTCTCTCATCCCTTAGTGATTCTGAGCATGCATACCTATTTAATGCATGTATATATCCACGGGCACTTCATTTATCTCAGTTGTACTGATTGAGAAATATTCATCCAGAAAAAGATGGGTGACAGGTATTGACAGGCACAAGATATTAGGAAGGGTGCAAAAGTAAATCTGCTTCAGGAGTTTTGGAATAGTCAACCAATAGACTTTTAATTCCTTGAAAGTTCAGCTTATTATTACTCTGCAGTGCAATGCTGTGCACCGATACCTTTGTTCTTGTGGCACCAGCAATACCTTCTTTTTTCGTCTCAGCTGATGAATTAGAAGTTACGTGCATCTGAAGTTACCTGAAAAGGTTATATGGACTGTGAGAGAAATTAATATTGTAGGTTGACACGGACCAAATTCTTGTGACAGCTGTAACTGACAGATTTACCCATCCATATCTAAATAAGGCGGGCATTTGTCTTTCAAGGCCACCTGAAAACCTCTGACATTTATGGATCCTTGAAATATGTTGTTCTGAATCCTTAGTAATTTTATCGTGGACAATGATGTTCTGAATATGGCTACACGACTGGAACAGGTTACCCAGACGTGTTATGGAATCTGTCTGTGCAGGTTTTCAAGAGTCAGCTGCAGAAAGACATGGCTGTTCTAGTGCTAACAGTAGTCCTTGCCTGCGTGGAAGGTTGGACTAACTGACCTTCAGTGTTTCCTTCCAACTAACGCTCCTATGACTCTGTGATTGTCTGGAAAATAATGTTAATTCTTTTGCATGGAGTATAACTCCTGTAAATTGACTTGAAAGCTTCAGATCTGCATACAATTGTCTTGGCGTTTATCTTGAGTTTTATGAGATAAATTAGTTAGAACTAGAATACTGAAAAGATCTGAATTTTGGCCATGAAGTGTCAGAATGAGAGTTTCTGAATGATGGGAAATCTGCACTAATTAACCTTAGTTGGCTTTCAACTTCAGTGCTGGCCTTTCCTGGTTGTATTTTGGGATTGCTTGTTTGTTTGCTTGGTTTGGGAACTCCCAGTCAAGAAAGGATCGGGACTATATTGATTTTAAAAGTATAGAGGGATATCCTTGACACAAAGGAAATGATTTAGATAGAAATACACTTGAAACAAGATATATCATGTTATATGGTCATTCTTAAATTACATTTAAATGAATATACTTATCAGCAGGGAAACTGATTAATTATCATATATACATTATTATGCAATATTGAATACACAGATAAGTAACAATTTTGAATTTCTAATAAACAAGTAAGGATTGTAATTGCTTGCTAATAATAAATTTGACCGAAGTTGCTACTGAACCCTAGTGGGAAGACTTGCATGACTGGGAAATTAGAATAGCAGATAATAACTTATTTAGGAAAGTCTGAATGGATGAAAAGGAAGAGAATTGCAGTCTACTTTTACTTTAGTTGGTTTACTTGTTTCAGTGTCATTCATGATTTGGAAATATATGGTCTCACATAGAAAAGGGTCAGTGTTATTGCAGCCAAATCTTGTGATAGGTGACTTCTATAAGCAGGAGAACCAAGCAGATAATCAAGTACCTGGTTAGAATATGTAGTCAAAATAAATATATTATCAAGATTAGAAACTGACATGGTGTCCATAAAAAATAATAATGCTAATAATAAAGATGTAAATTAGGTAAAGGTTTTCTGTTTTTAATAGAAACATTCATAGTTTGACAATGCTTGAACTCTTCTGTTAAATATTTAGAAATCATAGGCAAAGAAGCAATAGGATTTTAGGTATGGTTTGTTGCTGTTGTTTGGAGAGGAAGTGAAAATAATTACTAAAAGATATATAGAGATACGTAACAAAGGCATTGTATACAGAAATAAAACCAAAGAAAGTATAGATTTCTGTTGATGAATATAAACTAGGAACTGTAAGAACAGTTTGAAGTTTTTTATTTTTAAAATGCCAAGAACAAAAAAGCCTCAGTGAGTGGTTTTACTGTGCTATCTGGATATAATGAAATTGGGTATAATTATAATTACTGGTACAAATGTTCATTAAACTTCTGTCTTTGGGAAAAGCTGCTCCATGCTTTTGTATCATATGATACTTATGATAAATTATTGTTACTATAGTTTACCTAACAGAAATCTAGAGGATTATTTTATGTGTCTGCATTGATAAAGGAATCTTCAGTCTAGAAATAAATAAAAATCCAATTCAGTAACTGGAATCTGAAATTAGACAAGCTCAAGTGATACAAAATGCAGGTTTCCAAAAGGGAGACAATGAGGACTGATTACAGGGGCTGTCTAACACTGAAAATATTGAGAGCAGAATGTGAATATTTTAAAATGTCCTAGTTCAACTCAAGCTAAGGGCATTCACATACAGCATCTGGCCTATGTCGTGCAGGTGATCAAAATGTTTCATGAAGGCTGCAAGTTTAAGACTATGCATTTGTGCTCAAGAAGAGTTGAGAAGGGATCTGAAAGCAAAGACTTGTTCTGTGGAGAGTCACGCCTGCAGGACAGATTTTCTAAGTGCCTCAGTACCATTTTCGCTAAGGTAATTGTGCCATTACCTTGCTAGAAGAAAGGAACTGTCTTTGTGAAGGGCCAATGATTTCAGTATAAGCCTATGCAGACTCAGGGAGGCACCTGAAAGTATCTAGGAACAGTGCCTGCCATTGCAGATGCCAGCATTCCTCGGCCAGCAGCCCTACAAAGGGAATTTAAAGCCTTTCTATGGTCAAATCCATACACTCACACAAACCTGCAGTGGTTTTAGTTTTTATTTACTGTTGGGGTTTTTTCTGGGTGTGGATACCCTCCTCCTTCACCTCCCCCTAATTTTCAAGATCCCTTGACGTTTTGATCTCTTATCTTTTTGAATCACAGGGTTTCTCTGTATGGTTTAAGACTCATAGGTGGTTGCATAGAACAGAGTGAACCTGATCTAGCTGGCATGGCTACAATCAGCATGAG
>NW_008824414.1:3058820-3105353 GCF_000699105.1 Pygoscelis adeliae | reverse complement strand
CAGCAGGACACAGTTACAAAAACACTTCTGAGGGAAACCACAGCATTAGGCAATGCTGTCAAAAACAAGAAAAAGGAAGGATGGAAACAATCACTTAAAAATAAAGTGCCTGACACTAGTCTTGCTTGAAACTGGAGTAAGTCAGGCTGCTGAAGTGAGTAGTGATGGTAGTGTAGTCAGGCTGCTGAAATGAGCAGCGATGATGATAGTGTAAATAAGGTCAGAATTGGGTCCAACATCTGACTTGTAAGGTGTCAGTGAGATCCTTGAGAGAGACAGTTTTCACTCCTTACAACCAGTGTAATTTAAGGTGACTAAACTCAGTGGCAATTCTTAATAGAAAAAATGCCTGGGTAAATCCCTGCTGTATGTTGCTGTGTGCAGAAAGAGCGCTGCTTCCTGATCTTCAGCCACATTCTGGTAGCTTTATTTGTTAAATATTGTGCTGCTTTGCTTAAGTAAGCGGCAACAGAACGTGGCACTTTCTGGAGAGGAGTGCTGCACAAGCAGTCCCATGTGCTTCCACTGACAAATGTTGAAAAGGGAAGAAATTGCAAGACTGAATATGTTTTTGTACTTTCTGATATGCTGTTTCTGTATTATGAAACTCTCACCATGACTGTATACATCTCAAAATAATTCAATTTTAATAAAGGAAAGGGTAAACTATCTCAGGAATGCAAAATGTCACTAACAGGATGTAAATAAATACATGATAAGCCTGGGAGCTCAGAGAGGCAGCACTGTCTCTTTCATCTTGTTTCTATGTCATTGTCTATATAAAAGAGTCAGGACTTAAGTTTTAAAATGGCAATGTGTTTAAATAAGTATATTAAGAGTAGAAACCCAATGAGAATGTTTTTAGAAATCTACTAAACTGTCCGAACAACAAATTTTTTTTGTGTGTGTTCATTTGTTAAATCAACCTAAGGTTTTGTAGTTCACTTGCATATAGAGATAACATAAATACTGGAACAGGCCCTGTCACGAGGACCTTTATCTTGATTTTAGCAGCAGTAGAATCAGCTTGGAGTGAACAACTTGTAGTCCTATATGTTGCACTGCCCCAGGCTACATCAGTCCAGGGAACTTATTTTGAGCTATGTCTGGAAATTATTGAATACATTTTTGAATACTCCTTCATTGAATTATATGCTTGTTCTATGGCATGGATAGTGAAAAGGCAGAATATTTATCCCTATATTTTTGTATTAATTGAATGTGTAGCTTGATGGCTTACAGAATGTCTTTTTTCACAAATACAGTTAAAACAGTTGTGTTAAATATTAAAAAGGCAGAGGCAAGGCATGAGTCAAACCGGGTTAAAAACTAGAATTAATATCATCACCACACCATACTCCATTTTATACAAATTAGTGAAGTACATTCAAAAAGGGAAAATGATCTGGTTTTTTAGAATTGGTCCCTGACATCTGGCACTGATGTATTTCACATCAGTGAAGTACATATCTTGCTCACAATATTCATAAGATCTCTGATAAGATATTTTTCCTTCAGCAGAATAATTGTGGAGGAATGCTCTGGCCACTAGATAAATATTGGGATTGTGATTTGTCAAACTAAAATGCTACCAAACAAAATAAGTCTTAGCTCCTTTTATTTTCTGTTCACCTCTGTATACGTTAAAGCAACAATAGAAGCAACTTGCATTGAAGTTCAGTACTTGCTCAGACAGTTGTAAGGTACAGTGCACCTAATAAAAAACATGGGCAAAAAAGCATATTAATTTTTATGCCTGCACCGTGACAATTCCATTCCTCCTCATATTATTAATTAAAAATGGCCTGATATTTTTACTTTTCTTTAGTGTGACCGTAGGTGGGTAGTGATGCCTACAAGAACACAGGCATTCTGCAAATCCATCTATTTTTGCAAGTGGAGGTACATAAGATCTTATGCGCTTAAGCTTACAAACGTTTTTTGAAGTTGATATAAATCATCCCACAGCAGACATTCTGAGATATACGTCCCTCACTTAAAACCCTTGGTGATCCACAAACCACACATGCTTTAGAAGCGAACAATTATAGCAGTTGGGAAATCGGATGCTTTTTCTCTTTTAAAGGTATGTAACTGATCAGTATCATTGTTTCCCACAACAGTGACTCAGAGCAGATGAAATATATCCGCCTTCTTTCCTCTCTTATACACACTCAGGCCTCAAGATACCACAATATTTACAAGCTCATGCTCTTGTTAAGTGGACCATGCTGCCACATAGTGGAAGTCTGATACACTCTGTCTTCACCCTTTTTATTAAGTTGCACAAATATAAAGATGAAATAATGGGGCTTGTTCACTTATGTAATAATTAATGGCACATTTACACTCCTAGCGTATCACTGTTGATGTTTACTATTTGATCAAGTATGATGGATGCCTTGTGGTTGCAGATTCAGATTAGCATAATTTCATCACCAAGGGACCCATGAAAAGGTTCAATTATAGAGCAATCTTATTAATACCAGGGCTTGTTAAACTAACAGAAATAGACATCCCAACAGCTCTGATATGTATACATGTGCTTGGAATATAATTAATGGAAAAGTAACCCATACCTGAAACAAGCTTGAATGATATGATTACATGATGTACTAGACTGACTGAGACAAACGCTGTTACAATATAGAGAATGGTTTGTTAGATCTGCTCAGAGAAAAAATGTCAGCAAAAATATAGGCAACCTTTCTTCCAAAATGTTAAGAAAAGATTTATCCTTTGTCTTTAAGTGATACACTATACCTATTTTTTTTACCTTTTGATGAAAAACTATTTAACTCGTGCTGTCCTTTGATGGGGTAGCATGAGAAACAGTACCTCCCCTCCCCCCTTTATTGTTAGCCTCTTAATTTTTAAGCAGCCATTTTTCTAAAACTTGAAATGGGACAATTTACCTCCAAATGAGACTGTGGTAAAGAAGTTTGTAGAAGTCCTACTTATTGTATCTGTGAATGTGGGTGGGCAGCCAGCTCTTTCTTCGGAGGAGCACAATTCAAATTTTCCAGGAAGGAGAATAGAAAACTACTGCAACTGGCACCTGTCATTCATGCATGACAGGAAGGAGTTTGAAGTCCAAGCAATAATCTTACTCTTGCAGATTTTCTAGTGACAGACAAACCTTTTCCCTCAGTTTTTTCATCAGTTAAATGCAATAATACTGAAGCGGTGTGGGAAACTTTTTTTCCCAAAGAAAGTTTTTCTGTGTCAAGACAATTAGAGTTCTTAAAACATTTTTCATGAAAAAAAAAATAGTTTGTATAATGATTGCCATGTTACCATTTACTTAAAAATACACCTCCTTTACATTCTGTGATATACCACCATATCAGACCAATGATGATGCAAAGATATTCTACTTTGAATAGTTCAATGCATTGAACACCTTCCGTCGCCAGTTGAGAACTTATCCCTAGCCTTCTTCCTCTGATTTGAACTGAGGACCTATACTAAACATTCAATATAAAACATTTCTTTGACTTTGACAAATCATAGTATTCTGACCAAATATTTTATAAAAGATGCCTTGCTAGTGGTAATAATACCTGTCATCTTAGAAGAGTTGTGCACTAAAAGCTGAATGACCAGTCTCATGAGTTCTGGACTCGCCACGGGTTTAGTCTGTATGCAGCAGACTACTAACTGTGTGGGAAGAGAGGTCCATCGCTTGCATGGCACTTTTCACCAGCAGCAGATTTGGGGATATGCAGTAGGAAAGGGTATTAAAATAATTTGGGACAGGCTGGATGTAAGTTACTGTCTCTTTCATAGTATCACATTAGAAAATACAGATCCCTCATCCCCTAATCACTCAGAAACTTGGTAACAGTGAAGGACATTTGGAACTAGCTTGATAGTTCTCTCTTGCTCCCATTTCAGGGAGCAAGATGGGATGTCCATCCATTTGATATCCAGATAACTAAGCTTTAATTTCAGAAACAGTGAACTTCTCACTGGCTAAGATCTTGTGTATTCAAGGAAGGCTTGTTCAGAATTCACTAAAGTGTAAATTTGTTAGTTCCATCCAAAGAAGCCCTGTGAGCCCATTCTTATTTGACTTAGTTTATACTGCTTAGTAAGGGGTTTCAAAAAAAACATGAAAAGCCACTCTCAAGCAAGAATAAGAGTGTCACCACAGTCATGCATCTAAGAAAACTTTCAGGCCACGTCTTGTGACACAAGAAATTTGGCTCTCAATAGAGGAAAAACTTCCAGATTTTGACACAATCCTTCCCATTATTTCTCCAATCCAAATGGCTTTAGTTCAGCCTTGCTAGAAAGCCAAAACTGATCTCTGCTCAAGCGCCATGACTAAATGTCATTTAGTTTGAACCTGTGTGAAAAGCAGTGTTGGATGGTCATCATAAACACAAGGTTGTGAGCTCTGAGCTCTGCCACTGCTCTTCATGTGCCTTGTGTAAAGCTTTGTTTATTTTCCCTATCTTCCAGTGATGTTGATGATTCAGGTCGTTATGCTGAAGCCGTTGCTTATGATATATAGTGCTATTAGGCACTATTTAAAACAATTTAAAAAAAAAATCCCTATGTAAATCTAGGAATCGCTCTTTAGCACTAGGAATAGTTCTCTGTATCCTAGACTGTAGTAGGTCTGACTCTTTTCAATGGGATTTTTTTCTTCACTGACTTCACCAACTGAAATTAGCTTTGGATCATGCACTTTGTATGGTATCTAATATTCCTACAATCAAGCTTTTAATCAGTTAGCGCTTGTAAAAAATCTTGCGTGTCTGCAGAATGCTGTAGAAATGGTAAACTGCAGCAGAGTATGGAAATAAGTATTGTGAGCACGGACAGCATCTGAGGCAAGAACTTTTTGGCAACCATAACTAGCCAGTAAAATGGGTCCTGTTCAGAATACAATAACTCTCTAACAATTCATTGTTGAATCCCTCATTTCCTTTGTAGACCTAATTTTTGCTTAAATTAATTTTTTAAGCTGATGTGTATATGCTGTGATTCCATCACATGATCTTATTAAATCTACAATGCTGCATTTTTTTATCACTTCTGCTAGTCGATTTTTCTGCAATTTTAAGCAAAATAACACAATTCCAAAAATAGTTGAAAGCTGATGAATGACTCATACAGTACTTCATTGAACACCATAAAATATTCGGTGACTCAGAGTCCTAGCACAAACCAAAGGTCCAAAAAAGACTCTATTGTTCACAATACAGAGGTACAAAATCTGAAGACTTCTAAATCAGGCATTAGAAGCTATTCCTGCTTTTGCGGTTGTCACTTGTCAAAATTCCAGCTAATCCCTGTGTGGATTTTTAAAACAGTGTAATGGAACCTAATGATTTTATAATGAGAAACAGTGTGTTTGCTAGATTAATTTCAATTTGTAATGTTGATAAGTTTCATGCAAGAGTGTAATGATCTGGAGTGGAGGAATATATGACACTGGAACACTGGAAACAGTTTTCAAAGCATAAAGCAGCTGTGTTACATAGTTCTTCTACTTAGAATTACAATAGCAGTGTAGCTCACTTTCTGAATGATTCAGCTTTCATGTTTTGAACACCAAAAGCTTTTATTCTCTAGGGCAAACCGATCCCTGCATAGTCCAACAATCATGTCTCTGGTTGAGTGGATTAAGTAGGAAATTACTTAGAATACCCTGATCAAGAACTAAGAATATTTGAGGAACGAAGTTTGCTCGGGCTTATTTCTCATCTGAAAATTGCACTTTTCTATGGATTATTCACACTAATGTCAGTTACATGTATGGGTATCTTTATTAAATATCATTATTCATGATCTGCTTTTAATCTAATATCACTTTGCACTAAGATACATCTGTTGATGTGACTAGACCAACATCCGTGTAATGATGCCTTAAAGGAAAGAAGAACCAATCTGTCATCTTCAAAAACTGTATATTTACTTTTGAACACAATGGCCTTTTGAGGTGTGGCCATTCATACATGCAGCTTTGATGGATAATGTCCTTTCTGAAATAACATTATCACACTGCTTAGTAAGTCCAGAGACAATTCAGCTGGTGTTTAGGTGGTGATAACGTTTGGTTTGGGCTGAGGTTTTGATAATGAAACAAAAAGGGTATTGAGAATCGTGTGGCTGTTTGTTCTGCCTTGGAAGTACCTTTGGAGAAGAACAGGTGCATCAAAGTACCTTTTTAAGAGGACTGAGCATAACTGGGATTTGAGGATTTCATTGGAGGATTGAGTTTTTGTTTAAGTGTAGTCTCTGGAGCAGATAGAAAATGGTAGATATGAGACTAAGTAGGTATCACAGGAAACAGTAGAACTATAATACTGTATTACTGCACCCAGTAGAGTTAGAAATGTCAGTCTAATAGAGCAGGCTTATTTCTTATGTGTAGATTTTTAAAATAAAAAATCAGCAGCCTTGTGCAGATGACTTCTAAATTAATCTATAAGCATTGATACATTCCCTGCCAAGGCGCGATATCATTGATCACAACTGGGGCTCATTGTTATTAAGGTTTCAACAACATTTGTATTAACAAGTCACCTTTGTATCATAAAAAGGCAGAGGGTTGATAGGCATTAAGAAAACAGCTGCATCATAGCGAGCAGCCAAGAGCACAATGGGTGTCAATAGGAGGTAAAACTACTCCTGCTGAGACAAGTGAAGAAGAAAAATGAAACAGGAGGATTTGTTCCAGCAGCCTGTCTAATTGTTTATTCCCTTCTCATTCCATCCTAGTCACTTAAGGGCTACAGCTTCTGTCATGTAAAAGAAAAAAAAAAAACAACAAAGCTTGGGCTGCTTGGGGTTTCTCTCACTGTAAATGAGTGGAATTTGGGTGCTGGGAAGCTGTGGGCAGGGTGATGGCGTGTTACCTTTTCCTGATTAGCTACAAGGCATTTACTTCAGATAAGTGCTGTGTGAACATATGACCTCATAAGTGGCCCCAACCAACACTAATAGTCTACTTTAGAGAGGAGATTAGGTTCCACTAATGGTGTCACAGCGTGAAATAAAATGCAACGTATTAACTGGGGGGGAGGGAGCAGGA
This sequence comes from Pygoscelis adeliae, assembly GCF_000699105.1. Lineage (NCBI taxonomy): Eukaryota > Metazoa > Chordata > Aves > Sphenisciformes > Spheniscidae > Pygoscelis > Pygoscelis adeliae. Next base: position 3,098,305 of record NW_008824414.1, on the reverse strand, counting down.
GGTGGGAGAGAACTGAGGGATAAAAAAAACTTGGAATGGAAAAGGGCAGCTTAAAGGTACAAAAGAACCTAGTGATAGCATAGGATATCTGTAACTCCCAGGTATAAACAGATTTTGCAGGCTTCTTGTATGGAAGTAGACAATTTAAAACAGTGTGAGTACTGACCTTCCTTCACTGGAGGGGTTGCAACTGGCACCCAAAAGCTTGGCTGTCCGGGGTGTGCTTGGCCAGTGCAGAAAAACCAATGCACGCCTCTGTTGTAGCTGAGCTCCAGTGAGTGGCGCAGAATGTGCCTATAGCAGCAGGTCTCTGACAGCTCTGCGTTGCCCCAGTGTACCTCTCAGGGCTGTGGGGCAGCAGTGCCTTACTGGATTCATTATATTGGTTCTATTAGCTTCTAATAGCAGAAAACTAAAACATTTTTACTGGGAAGTTTCATTCAAATGCAAGCTGACTTGGGCCTTCTCCCTCAGAGGCATCTGTCTCTCCTTCATGGTTACATGACAAGCTGTTAAAAATACAAATTTTTTCATCAGTGGTAGCACTGAAGCTACTGTGCTTCCTGGGAAGAACAAATCAGGCATTTCCCATAATCTGCAGTAGCATCTCTTATAACTATGAGGTACATTTCATAAATAGAGCAACCAAAAGAGTTGAAGTCAAAAGCTTGCTGTCAGGTGAAATATACCTGATAAATTATATTATCACTGTTATCCACTTAAGCTGGAAGAACTGGAGCAACTTTTAACAAATTGGTCAACAATGTTTTGTTCAAATATTCTTTCTTGGTTCTAAAATGAGTAAAATCTGGCAGCAGAATTTCTGCTCTAGTTTATAGGATTTCTAAATTTTTGGAGCTCACCACATTTGTGCTGACCACATTTCCTAGTGGGATGGGGTTAGATGGTTGGCTCATGCATGTGAAAAATATTTTGGCCCTTGTCATTTCTCAGATTTTGCCATACTTATCAAATGGGGTCTAGCAAATGAACACATTGAAAAAACACTGCTCTGATACCTATTCATGTATAGGGATCCATGCTCACTTTCAAGTCTGTGATACTCCCATTAGAATCCACTTTGCATGCTAGGAATCAGGCAACAAACTATACATTGCATATTCTATGTGCCAGCTGTCTTAACCTTACATGCAAAAAGTAAGTAAATACTTGAATTAGAATCTGATTTATTAAAAAGAAGCCTTGAAACATTGTAAGGAATTTTTCAACTTACGAATGTATATGTGGTTTTGCAGTCTAAGCACAATTTAAAGTCCAGAAATAGTTTAATAGGCCAGCATGAGAGAATCTTTTTCTGAAGGCTGTCTGCTGATTTTACTGTTGTTTACAAACTGAAAGCATGTGATTAACACCACTCTGGCTTTGAATAATAGGGCACTGGACTTCTCACTATCATCTACTCTTGAAGCACTGAGGTGTAATGGTGCAGTGTTGCTGCTGATCCGGGGGGAGATCCAAGAGTGATCTGCCCCTTCAGCAACTTGTGTTTTTGGGGAGGTGAAAAGTATAGGTGGTGGACTAAAGCACAGATGCTGATTTCTGTTCCCTTCTCCCACATATATATAGATATATGTATATAGATATATCTATATACACATGTATATAGACATATGTATGAAACTGTAAAGTGACAAATAATCACATAACAGATTTTTTTGAAAAAGCACATTAAGAGCACTGATTAATTTCAGGGTTGGGTCTGAGACAGAGCAGATGACCTAAATGCATCCCATGCCCACATGCATCTGATGAAAACATTCATCTCTTCAGAAAGATGAATAGTTGAATCTTTCGTTGTTCTTGGCATAGTGGCAAGATGAAATTGGAATATACCCTCTTTGGAGATGATACAAGTCAGTCAGACTCCTTAGCCCAGAGGATTCATTTTTGTCTGCACAAAAAGTCATTAAGTCAATGGAAGTTATCAAACTATTTTCATTAGAAAAATGCTTACTTCTGCAGGATGATGCACCCCTTCATTTCCACCTCAGTCAAAGAATCTGTGGTTTTCTGTAGCCAATACTATTGAGAAGTTAGGTGTATTTAACAGTATACTTAATTGCTGCTAATGGAATACAGGACAGTTTCACATGCCTACAACAGCTGCCATCTTGGCTGATCTGTGTGCTTTAATGTATCTCATACCTAGGCTTGGTAGGATTCATGGAGCTGGCATTCATAGGCTCAAATTCCCTGAGGGAGCACATGTTGGTATCTGTACTCAGAGGGCAGAAATGAATGCAGGGCTTCAGTTTCTTTTGTCCTGTCACATGATTCATAAGGTGTGAGTAAGAAGGAGAATGATCCGAGCTCAGTGATGCAAACTCTGTTGTGGGGCAGGGAGCTTTGGATTTGCATGGTCTAGTCCTGCTACCTAGGCACTTTATCCACTGACTCTCAGTGGGGAGGGGGGAGGAGAATTGGATCCTGCAGCAGAACCAGAACTAGAATCCAGAGAGCACTCTGCAGAGTGGCACCTCTGCCCACCTAGCTCTTGCTGTCTGGTAGCCAGCCTTCCTCCAAGGAACACTGAATCATAGAATCATAAAGGTTGGAAAAGACCTCTAAGATCATTGAGTCCAACCGTCAATCCAACACCACCATGCCCACTAAACCATGTCCCTAAGCGCCTCATCTACGCGTTTTTTAAATCCCTCCGGGGTTGGTGACTCCACCACTTCCCTGGGCAGCCTGTTCCAATGTTTAACCACTCTTTCAGTAAAGACATTTTTCCTCGTGTCCAGCCTAAACCTCCTCTGGCACAACTTGAGGCCATTTCCTCTCGTCCTATCGCTAGTTACTTGGGAGAAGAGACCGATACCCACCTCGCTACAACCTCCTTTCAGGTAGTTGTAGAGTGTGATAAGGTCTCCCCTGAGCCTCCTTTTCTCCAGGCCAAACAACCCCAGTTCCCTCAGCTGCTCCTCACAAGACTTGTTCTCCAGACCCCTCACCAGCCTCGTTGCCCTTCTCTGGACACGCTCCAGCACCTCGACGTCCTTCTTGTAGTGAGGGGCCCAAAACTGAACACAGTATTCGAGGTGCAGCCTCACCAGTGCCAAGTACAGGGGCACGATCGCTGAACACCCTTAGGCCGAGGTGGGGAAGGATCAGATTTTGCCACTTCATGGGTAAATGCTCCAGCTACTGGACTGCGGTATAAAACAGAGTCAGGAGCACAATGTCCTCTGGCAGCTGTCATTGCAGAAGTTATATTCCACTCTAATCATAATGTTGAGTTTGTGAGAGAGAGAGGGGCTTTCAGACATGTCTTGTCTTCAGCATGTCCCCAAGTGGTTTGGTGGCTCATTAGCTTAGGGCAGTTAGTGCACTGTGTTCAAAGCACTGAAGTATGGCGTAGCAGTCAGGCTCTTAGGGCAGTTTTAGAAGGCAGCTGCTACTCAGCACTATTTTCTCCTCATAGGTTTTTTTATGGTGGTTCTGGATGCTTTTATAGGAAAGGATGCTTCTTGAAGTTCTCTGCTAACTTCAGTAGAGATGTATTGCAGTCTGAAGGCAATGAATATGGTTGTCTCCACAGGTACTGTACCAGTGTTCGTGTACTAGCTTTTTTAACAAGGTAGCGGTGCATAGCTAGAGCAGAGACTGGGGCTAGGGGTCCTAGCTCTCACCGATTTGCTGTGTGACCTTGAGCAGCACATTTAAACTCTGTGGTTCACTGCCACCTTTGCTAAATTGAGATGATGTTCCACAGTTCCTGTACAAAATCCAGTTTCATATGAGACAAATCAACTCATATTTTATGGTATGAAATATAGCATAGACAGCACATTTTCCACAAAATCTTCAGTCTCAGGAGGACATTGCAAGAGCAGTGTGTGGAATCCCACAGTTACTCCTACTGCTATAGACTTTTGTCACTTTTGCCTTTCTTTGGGGGACTGGAAAACTCAGTCTCGCTATAGTTAAAATACTGATGTAATTGTCTTCTAATTTTCTTCTCGGCAATGCTATTAAACAAATAAATAAATGAGAAGCAAGAGATCTGCTGTTCTGACTTCTGTGCCAGATGAAGACAGAAGGCTCTCTACATACAATTTGTAAGCTTCACTTATTTCCATGATTGTACCCAAATTTCATGAAGCAACAGGATTAGAGCATCATCCCTGCAGGATACACCACCATTCCTTATTCAAACTGCATTCAATATATCTGCTGCAGGTTAAGAACTGATCACGGCTCCCAAGACTATTTGAAACACTCTGGCTGCTGACCTCAGTTGTTAGCACCCTCATTTCCCAATATGCCACAGATTTGTACTTACACTCTCTCTGGGAGCTGTTGAAGCTGCAGGAGTCTGGACGTGACATTGGCTCTGATCCTGGTGCCCTCACACATGACCCCAATCAGCTTCGCTACAATTCTCATGATACACACAGGGTTTCCAGATGGAAAGAGAAAAATAAATGTTATCAGCACAATCCAAATGGAAAAGGGTGGGGGTTTTTTTCCACAGAGTCTCTACTTTGATGCTGATACACAGGAGTTATTAATTCATCTTTTTGTATCAGAATAGTTTCATTTATTAGAGCAAGGGAAATAACAGGCTTACTTTGATTGTCAGATTTCTTTTTTCCTTTTTAAATGGGAAATAATGCTAAAAGGAATTATCCTTCATTTTTAGTGCAACTTGTACTCCTCATCAAAACTCGCAGTCTATGATATGGAAGGAATTGGTCATTAAATCTATAGCTAACCTGTGCCTAATAGTGAATATTAGTTTCAACTAAGCTAAAATGACAGTTGTGTTTATTACTTGACTTGTGACTTGGAGTCACTTCTAATGAGCAATATTTTCTCTCTAAAACAGCTAGATGAGTCTATAGAGGCAGCTTTTAATAACATAGGAAAGGACATTTCAAGGCATTTTTAACTATTTCACAACATATTTTTATGTACTTTGAAAATAAAACCTCTGCAGAAATCCGTCAGACATATTCTGCATTTACATTAGTTCTCATGAGTTCTCACTCTGCCTTCAGGGTGTAGATGTGCCTGGACTTATCCTGTAATCTGCCATGACTAAGAGAAAGTTTTTGAATAAATCTATAAAAAATAACATCTTTAGTTTCTCATGAAATGTAACAGTAACTTTTAGAGCTCTTAGAGCTTTTGAGGAATTTTGATTTCCATTTTTTTCCATCTTTAGAGGCAGAAGAGAACAAAAGGAAAACATAATTAAATTTATTCCCTATAATCCAATTTTTCTGTCTCTTTTGATGAGGAAATATTTATCATTGTAATTCTAATAAAATAGGCTTTTAAAATAGGCATTTGAAATAACCTGAAATAATATCATGTGAGGTGTCTAGATATTGCTCACCTGCAACCACTAGCTTTTCCAATGTCTTCATCTCACGAAAACTTTGAATAAAGTAATTTGTGCAGATTGAAAAGCGATTTTTCCCTGTCTCTTTCCCCTCATGGAACACCTAACTTCTGTGGTATCTTATTAAAAGATGAACACTGCTTTATGTCAAACAAGTTGGGGAAAATAAAACCAATATAGCTTCACATTGTTGTGAGAAATGAGTGAACAGAGTTGAACTTCACACCTTCACTCTGCAAAAATGTTTCTTTATGTCATGATAGACTGGAAAATTTGGATACTGATATGTTGCACTAGTAGCCTCTACATCGACGTACACCTGCCTCGCCATTAGCAGGATAGTTTTCTCATCAGCACAGGTCCCATCCCTGATGTGATGGGACTCGTTCAAGGGCCTGATCAGGATGTCTTTTCTCCACACCAATTCAATCTTTGCCTTGTCTGCTAGGATTACCAAGAATGTCTTGAATTAGTAAAAACTGCAATAAATTGTTAATCTAATTAACTACAATTTTTAATCAGCTGAGCTAACATTAAACATGTTTTGTAAATATACTAACAGCACCTTCAGAACAAATTTGTTTTATAGGTATTAATTAAAATAAATATTTAATCTGTCATTGCACAAATAGTGGCTGGCTGAGCATAGTATAACTGTATTAATCATCTCAAAACCATGATGTAACTAATTAATCAGCTCAAAAAGTAAAGCTGCTTTGGCTTCCCTATAAATTATGTAGTAGCAATCTCACTGACATCTTTCCAGACATTCTCTTCCCTCCTTACTGTCTTAGTAAATGTTGTGGACACAATGAGAGAGTGTCTCTTCAGGGTACTGACGAGAGCAGATACGGGTGAAGATTTTCTTTGATTCGCTGCTTTCAAAGTTCCATTAGAGATAGCAATTATTGGAGGTGTTAAAGGAGCAGAGCTCCTTGATGGTCACTCAGTTTGTTGTGTTCAATCTTGGTAGGATAAACAAATAAGGTAGGCAGCAATTGAAAAAAAGCAGCTGTATGTCTTCCTTAGCACAACCCAGGATCTTCAGTTGCAAGTATGCATTCACTTGTACTAAGGCAAAGGCTTCTTGTTATATATGTCTATTTGTGTCAGATCTTGAAGTTTTGGCCTGTTGCTTCATTAAAATAATCTATGCTAAGGAATCTTTCTTGATTATATGAATTTTCAGTTCAGTTTACAGTTGTAACTATGCTATACAGGGTCAAAGCTGTATGCCAGCTAGACAGTTTACTGAGTAAATATTTAGCACCTGAGTTCACACATAGCTGTGCACATGTGTAATTCATACATACAAGTCCTTCTGTTAAATAAAACTAAGGTTTAAAAGTTTTCAGAATCAGGGCCTGAAATGAACATTTCTGCTCTGCTCCTACTCTTCCCAGCCCCAAACCAGTGATTCATGAAATAAATAATGTGCTGAACTATAGAAAACTATCATCATCACCTCACTTTTTATTTAATAACAACCAGATATTTTTACTGCTAGATACATGCTGAGATTTTGATGACATTTATATGACATACAATGGCCAGTAAGATTAATCACAGATCTGTATTCTTTAAAGATACCCATGAGGATAGACTACTGCGCCTGCTTTCGATGTAAAGATGGCTTTCCCAACTACAACTCGCCTCACTGCATGTTCTTGCAAACCTTTCACTTTTAACATATCTGCTTAATAAAAATGCTTTTACTGACAGTGAAAAATTGAACCTATCAATGTGCTACCAGCCCACATTTCCATTGCTACCATCTAGCCTTCAGAGAGCCACTACACTCAGTGAGAGGCAATGATGCTATTACAGCCTGACAAGGGCATATGGAGATACTTGGGCATAGATTGCACAAATTCTCATAATTTTATTTTTTAGAATGGGCCTTGCAGTAGAGATAATCAGAAAGTGCTGGCTAACAGGGCATAACAGGGATCAGTCTGAGAGCTCAGAAACTGAGTGACCCAAAGATAAATGTGTGTGTTCCCATTAAGGATAAAAGAAGTAACAAGTAAATCCACCACCAAAACCAAAGAGATTACAGTTCAGGTGGTGTTTCTAAAAGATGAAGAAAAGTAAATCAATCTTACCCTCAGATGTGGCAACTTTTAATAGCTCCGCCAGGGATGTCAGCAGTGCTACCATCTGGCTGCATTATAGTTACATGGTTCATTTCAAACACTGCAAGCTATGTACTGTCCTAGCAAAAAACCCCAACAATTGCAATGGTAAAAGTCCTAAGTCCTAAGGAATGGACAAATAATCTTCTGCACGATATCTTGCTTAAGTGGGAGCTGTCTGGTCACTCCTGCAGAAAGAAACAGTGCTTCTACAAGCACGCTTTTGCACACTTTTAGAAGGACACACCCCAGGTTCCTTCATGCCTATTCAGCAGAGATGAGCTTGAGTGTATTAAGGTCTCACTAAAGATACTTGCATGGAATGCTAGATGGAAACACTGGATATAGTCCCTAGACGTCAGCAGAAGCCACAGTAAGACAAAGGTATCTTCTTGTCCTACTTCCTGAAAGAGGATATTACTTTATTGCAGTCTAAATCTCAAGCATTCAATTTTGGGAAATGTTTTGGAGGAATGATGCTTTTGTTTCAGTGCAGAATGGGATGGGGAGTAGGGAAATCAGAACAGTGTTAAGTCACGAGGACCCTACCACTGATAGTCATCCTCTGAACTGCCACTGGTTTGAGTACATGCTTGGCATACAGAAGATGCAAATTCAGAATTGAGCAATACAGGGAACTGCAGTTGGATCTCCAAATCCCCGAACAGTTTTTTAAATCGTCAGTCTTGGCTGTTGCAGTGTGAGCCTCACTCTCATTGTGCCCCAGGAATCAGAATTTCCATCCTTGGTCAGCAGCAGTTTACAGCCCTGGCTTCACTGCACAGACCAGGTGCGTGGGGGTTGGTACCCGTCCTCTGCACAGTCCCATCCACATGCTCCAGGATTCAAAAGCTCCATGGCCTGGAGCACCTGGTCCCAGCACAAAGTAACCTCTGTAATAGTATAGGGAAACTTTGTGTCCTACTCTTACTGCATAGCCTAAATTATTATCTAGCACACAGTAAGTTATAATATAGCAGTGATATATTCAGAGCTGGCTTGATCTTTTGAAGTGCAAATTAACAATCAAGTAATAATTAGGTGCACTTGACCCTGAGTGAGAATAGCCAAATGTTGAGTCTGTTTTTCCAAAGCTGAAGATCTGCTGTGTACATTACTGTTTAATAGTGCACACACAATAGTCATATAGCTTAGCCAGGCACCAGTGCTGAGTCAAGTGTGCACTATAAGGCCTCGCTTCCTTTCTCATGGCTCTCTTGCCTTTGAAGTTAAGCTGCAGCAGGCTCAGCTGTGCTCAGCAGGAGGGCCAAAGGTTTGAATATTCAGATTTCATCTCCGTTTATAGAGTGGGCTTTTGAGATGTAGGAATTCTGTTACATTGTCTACTGTCTGGGGGAAGGGTTGCTGAGGTTGTTAATGGGTCCCGAGGAGCTTCAGCCATTACACTAACCACTGTAGGCCCCTTCTGCTCATGCCAGACATCAATGGCCACATAGACCTGGATGCATAATACCAGGTGCTTTTAACAGACCTTTTTAATTGCGTCTCTGATTTTACTTCTGGTTGTTTCATAGTGGCTGCATGCTGCAGCAGGCAATATTTAGTCTATTCAATTTAATTAGTGTTGGTTTAAAGTTGATTTTGGTGCACTATGGCTTCCTGCAGTAGCTGACTCACATGCACATGAAGTCTCCTTGGTTTCCATAAGGAAAAAAGTGTGAAACTTGATAATATGACATGAAAACCATGGATTTTCTAAGCCCCATATGCTTCATAACTGCATGCAATACTCTCATGTAGACATGCATGTAATAGCCCAATTAATGAGTGCCCAGGAAGGGAAAGCAGAGGAGTATCTGCCTGCCCTGCCTTTTCATTCCAGCTCCAGACAGGCAGAAAAGTACTATTGTATTTCTACCAAATGACTTCAGAAGAATGCGTTTAAGTCTCACAAAGCAGAAGTCTGGAAACTCTCCTGTAATCCAGAAGGCTGCTGCAAAACTCCACGAGATGTGCCAACAGTAGGTAGGACTAGGACTGAGGCTGCTGCTTCTGATGGAAGTGTAGTGTAGCTGTATTACAACAAAGTATGCTGTGATAAAGGAATGCATCCCTGTTCTGTTTGTTTCATGAAGGGCCCCTTTTTCTGATTACAGAAAAAATAGCAGCTTTCAAGCAGAATGTGACAGTTAGTGCAGAGCTATGTGCACAGCCAGGGAAGAGGCAGGCTTGCCAAGCAGTTTGTTGCCTGTCAACAGAGAATGGCACTTGCTAGAGTGTAGCTGGGGTGGACCTGCGACTGACTCCTTTCTGCCTCTGGCCCCTGTCACAAGCCATAGTTCTCTCCACAGTTATTCCTGCCCTTTTTCTTCTCTTGTGGGCAGTTGTTTCCCATTCTTTAACAATAAATGAGTGAGTAGGAACAGAAATATTGAACTGGATGAGCTGTTTTAGCACTGGATAATTCTAGGGTCTGTGCAGCATAATTAAGGGTCAACGTGCTCCTTGTTACTTAAGGTCACTCTGTGTATTTGAAGTTGCACCTTAGACTTCCCTTGCTTAGGAGGAAGTGAAGTGTTACCAATGGGTGAACTGACCTGTTCTACCTCTTCCTACACCTCTGGAAACCCACTTTTTTTCTGTATGTTGTGGGCACTACCCATTAGGAAACGCTGCACAGGGCTGCATACAGTTACAGTGCTATACAGAACCATTTAATATATTTGCATAGGGTGTATGCTAGTCTCTGTGCCTTTTCTTTACCTGTTTTATCCTATACAAAATAATTAATCAGCCTAATGGAGAAGCCACAAGGCAGGTGTCATTTACTGAACATTACAGTAATGTAACTTCAGTGTCTGGCAGAGGGGGGTCATATTGAACCAAGTGTGAATCAAGCGCCTGCTATTAAAAGTAACATATTAAAGCAGAATTCCATCAATTTGCTGTTTGTTTTTTTTTAACATTCATAAAAATACATTTCTTGAGGCAGTGGGGATAGCAATGAAAGGAAGGACAACTAGCATCCGCATCTTCTCCATGTGATTAGAGTATTTGCATCAAATACTTTATTATGAAGGCTGGAGAACAAGAAAAGCACATTCAGCGTCATATGTTATGGCACAATCCCTCTCTGGTGGAGCAAACAATGGGACCATTATACAAGCTGACATATTTTTTGTTTCTAATATATTCTGCTTCTTTGTGTCTGTGTGTGCTTAAATAGCAGGCACAGATGTACTGTTTCCAAAGGTCTTTGACTTGTCATGAGAATACTGTCTTTACCAGTAAAATAAATTGATTACTAGTGACAATGTTAACTATTATACAAAGAACACAGCTCTGGTGGGCTTTGTTAGATTTTAAAGAAAAGGTGATTATTTCTTCCTTATGACAGTTTGAAAGGTTTGCCATGTGGATATGGAAAGATTTTACTCATGAATATGCAGAGGTATGGCAACAGGCCGGGTAGCCAGCTCTTCAAATTGACCGTTGGCTGTGATTGAGTTAGGAGAAGAAGAAAAACATGAGACAAACACAAAATGTACAAAATCAGCATGGGAGGTGGTTGTTAAAATATTCAGTTGTGAGAATATTGTGAAATATCAGCTTTGGGGTATAATATCAGATTGATGACATAATTACACAGAAACCAGTGCCAACTGGGATGATGCACAGTGCGTCAGGTTCGTGGTAAGGCCACCAAATTCTTTAATAATACTTATGTCTAGGGGTTATTCCTTTATGCTATACTCTTTAGCCCTCTAAGCAGTGACTTCAGGAAACTGACCTATGATACAAAGCAATATACCTTTCTTATGAAGATGTGTTGCAATTTTTCTGGGAAGCATAGTTTGCTGAAAAAACCCCAACAACCCATGCAGGTGTTGCAGCATGTTATAGGGCAGAGAAATTAATGGAAGAACAGAGTAAAAAAATAAACAGACACAAAATACCTACTTGTTATATTACAATGGCTTTTCAGATATTTTTCCTTTCACAATGTAAAAAATCATAAAAGGTACACTTAGAGTAAAACTTTTACTAGAACCTCTACATTTGTGCAGGTTTCTGCTCTGAAACATATTCAAAAAGTTCTCTTTCTACAGATTACATGTTAAAATAATTGGGGATATTTTCCAATCTAATTTAAACTGCCACAAATATTTTGTGTAATGAGATTGGAAACTATCCATTTGCTCCCCTTAGAAAATGCTCTGAGTTCTCCCTTGATTGCAGTTCAGATCATGCTGCTAAACACCAATTTAGAACACAGATCAGACTCCTGTTGATCGCAGTTCAATTCACACTGCTAAATACCAGTTCTCTGATCAGCAAGATACTGCTCTACAGGCTGTGACCTGGGCCTCCCAAAGCTATGGAGGCATAATTTTTACATAGGTCGCAGTACTAAAATTAGATCCATCCTATCAAATCATAATTAAGGATACAGTTCTTACCTGATCATACAGCAAACCTTCCCTTTTTTATTCAAATGTTTTTTAGTGATTCATCTAGTATTAGTGACAACTATGCATTCCTTTGGCACATGTAATCTGCCTTTCCTTTAAATCATTAACTCTTGATCAATTATCTATGACATCATTAATGCATTTAATCTTCCTCCTGGTTAGAAGACTTTTTCCTAGATTAATTCTTTCTCAGGTTTCTGAACATTTTTTTATTTTCCTTACTGTTCAAAATGCTAATAGTTTTCACAATTCGTCTTCAGGTCAGGGTGAAAGAAAGAGAAAGATTCTTTCCTAAAATCTAGATCCCATGGCAACATCTTGCTGATGCAGCATCTTTTTTCTATTCTTGACTGTTAAATCCCTCCTGGTGTTGCATAGCCATGTCTACCCCATTTCACATCAGCACTCTTGGATTTGATTCTTGTCATTGCCCCAGCACCATTTTTCCCTGCCTTGTTTCCTGTACAGCACCTCCAGCCCCAGCATCTTTGTAAACCGCTAGTAGCATTCTGTGTGAGTGCTCTGCAACACTTGCTTGTGGCATACTCACTTCTGAAAATAAGTTTACCAGTGAAATTTGCCCCTGCTCCACCACAGAAATCTCTAGGAGAGAATGTGGCATGTTCCTATATTCATTCTGTAATCAATGGTGCAACATGGTATATGGCAGAAGCTGCTAGTTGTGATTGGTTTCTTCTTGCCAGAAATAGGTTGTACATGAACAAATGACCACAGACCAGATACGTTTCACTTTCACAGCCTCATCCACCTTCTGATAAGACAGGAATCAATGAATCACAGCATCTTAGTTCTGCAGAGAGTCTCAGCATTATTTCAACAAGACACTCTCCCTAAGATAGTGTAAAATTTAATTTTTGAAAGTGTCAAGAATATATGCTCCCTGTAGACAAGTACTGGGAGGCTGTGATTCTTTGCTCCTTTTGAACCAAATTCTTAGTCTATAAAAGCTTTGTTGTGCATAGTAGATGTTCCTAAAAATTTCTGTACAGTTCCCATCTAGAAAAGCATCCAAAAATATGACTTTATTAGGGTATTTTCTTTCCTATCCATGTCACGTGTAGGAATGGACATGGAGACATACACCCACCCCCCCGCAAACACTCATCACCTTTAGGAAAAGGTTTGATTATAAAATTTCTGTAAGTGGGCGGGTTTTTTAAGGCAAATGAGTTATCTAATTCTCAGACTATCTTGAATCTTCACTCTTCCCAGCCCCCACTTCCATATTGCTTTTAAAACTTCAAGTGAATACTATTGCATTTTTATGGGCCATAGAGATACCCCCATATGTTTTAGGAAGATTGGGCTTTTGTACTTCTTCCAGTTCTCTTCATCGTCATCCTGTTCTTCTTGTACTTATCCAGCCTTCCTTAGGTGTCCTTCAGCCTGGTTCTTTTCTGATTTTCAAACTTAAATCAGCTAAACTCCTTCCCATGCTCCTACCTTTTTCCTAATCTGACTTCATATCTATGGCCTCTCTGTCTCTGTTGACTGATGCTCTTAAAACACAGAATATGTCATAAATAACAGCATTTAAAAAGGAACAGGTATGCAGCCAAAGCAAGGAAGTAAAAAAAAATCTCTGATTTTTTTGCAACCTTTCTGCACTACTCTTCTGGTTAATAAACTTGCTTTACTCTGTATGTTTTCAAATTGCTGAGAATTTATTATACAGCATGTAAAAAACATCTTCTTACTGAAATCCTGCAGATATTTGGATTGGGACAGACCCTAAACTGAGTGAAAGATGGAACATGATATTGAAGGATCATGAGACCAAGTTTGCTTTGTCATAGCAATTTCTAAACAGTCCTTATGTATCATGCGGTCGTATTTGTAATGAAAATATTTTCATGAAATAAGAGAAAGCATAAAATGTTCATTCAAAAGCATCTACCAGCTGCATATACTGTGTTAATATAAAGACTGATATACCTAATCAGGGGTTCACATTTCAAACCAGTAGACCTAACAGCTTCTGAGATATAAGTAAATGAAAATTCATGATTCTGTATTGTGCCCAAGAGCCAGCTTTACTGCTATTGCCATATAATTATTTATAGCTGAAAACTATCAAATGGAATTGCTTACCACCACCTTACTATATGTGGTAATTGATGTGAAGTGAGGCATTGCATCCCCTGCTGACCCCAGCATACTGAAAGTCAGATGGATTATATCTAACTCAATTATGATTGATATTATCAAAATCCACAAAGCACAACATGGTATAACAGGCTTTCTAAGTGTATCTGTTGATTGTTTCTCTGTGTGTGCATGTGTTTTCCAAGGCTGTTGCAATGGAGCTGTCTCTAGGGAAAAGACCACCAGTATTGCTAACAATTTCGATGTGTAAATATATATACTTCTGATGGCTTAACTCACTCTCATTGCCTCATAGGGATTGCCAGAACTTGTACTAGAAATGCCTGGTTTCACTGTCTAAGAATTTTGCTGCAGTAAGAAAATTTGCCAGTATGTTTCGTGGGGTTGAAAACCAAAGTATTCTGTGATCTGCTTAGCTGTGATTATAGTAGAACAAGTATTCCTGTGTTCCAGTTCTTGATTTTGCTGCTGCTGTGCTATTCCTTCAGTCTGTCAGAGCACAGCGGTGGCTATGCTCTGTGCAACCATCTAGCCTTACATCCTGTCTCCTGCAGATGTTCGCAAAAAAAAAAAGCATAAGGCTGGAACAACCAAATGAAGCCTTCCTCATTGCATTCTTACTATTTCCAGCAATCTGGAGTTCAAGCACTGCTGTTTACATCTGCATCATTGTGTTTAATAATCCTTGATGGACATTTCTTGCCTGAATTTTCTCCAGTCACCTTCTGAACCCACACACAATTTTAACGTCCAAAATATAGTATGGAAGTCTGTTTTGATTAAATTGGAACCATGTAAAGAAATATATATTTCTATATACCTGCTGCTTTGTAATTTCATGGGTTGCTCCCTAATTGATGTAGTATGAGAAATGGTGACTATTTATTCCTAATTCATCATTTCCATGTTAAGGCATGTTTTTATAGACTCCTCACAAATGCTCCCTCAAGCTTTCCTTTCCTAGTCAAAGCAATCCAATCTATTCAATTTTTCAGAAACCATTCCAAAATGCTGCTTGTCCTTATTGTTTTTCTCTATGCTATTCTGTAATACCATGTTTGAGATCGAACACTGTGAAGTATTCACCAATCGGGGGTGCTGTGTATATATGTTTTTTCCATTCCTTGCCTAAGCATTGAGTTAATGTTTACTGTCCATACTGACTCCCACTTTGCTAAGTGATAATAAATTATTTAGAGTTGCGTACTGTGTTTCTGGTTTGGGGTATTGTTTTCTCCTCCCTTCCCCCCACCCATGCAATGTTTTCTTTTCTCAGCATCTTGTCTCTTCAGCCATTTTATTGCCAAGTTGCTCAGAGATTCTTCTCCAAGTCTTGCTCAGTTTAAGTTTTGACTGTCCTAGGTAATGTTCTACCAGCAATTAAATTGTCACCAGAATATGCACTTCTCCATTTTTCCAAGTCAATTATGAATATGTTATAACACAGGTCCCAGTACAGAGCTCTATAGGAAGGTACATTCCCTTCATTATGAAAAATCAATTATTTAGTCATACTTTAGTGACTAACATGTAGAATGGATGAATTCATATGCTGGAGGAGAGGTTTTACTACTTTGCCTGCCCTTTTTCTGATTTTGGTTTTAAGTTTTGTGGTGGCCTGGATGCAACATAGCTCATTCAATAAAGCTTGGGAATTCAACAAGGCATCTCACTGGCCTATTCTGTGGACTGATTTTGCAAGGAGTGTCTAAAGAGTCAATTCTTGCACCATTATAAAGTTGCAACAACTGAATGTCCAATCACTGTGCAGTTGGAACAGATTGTCCTCCAGGTATTGGGCAGTTGATAGGAAGATCTACAAAAAAGTTTTTCATTATGTTATAATGGGAAGTCTGGATGGTTTTGTAGGAAATAATAGTTATAATTCCAGGTATTGACATTTTAGAGATTTTTATTAATTTAAATAAAAGTTCTTGTTATTCTTCTTAGCAATGTATACATTTACTTTCTTTACAGTTTCTGTAATGTTTCTCCTCTTTCTCTCAGCCTCTCAGGGCTTTCCCAGGACTGCACAAAGCAGCCATGAGGCTGACCTAACTGATCTGTTCTTCGCATAAAGACAACATCTGAGCTACAGGAACTTAGTTTAGTAATGCTACCCTCTTCCCTGTAGGAATATACCTAGGAGATATAGGATCTATATGCATCTATACTCCAGATATTACCAACTGTCAGAGAGCTCTTTTGAGTCAAGAGCAGTCCTTAGTTATTTGTAGCTGTTACAGTATTAAAGTAAAGGAAAGCTACATTTGCTCTCCCATCCTACCAGACCAGCCATACACCAGACCTCTTGAACAGATGGGTCAATGTGAGTTCTTAGGCCCATGGAATTTCAAAAACACGGATCAGTTCAGATTAGCTATCAAAATATGCAATGACATAGAAAAAAGAGTTTATTATTTTCTCCAAAGCCATTTTGTTCATAGAAATAAGCTAATAACACTATCCTTTAATTAGTATTTATAGTTATATGGAAAAATGAAAAAAAGTTGAAGAAGGTTCACTGTAAGCAATACCTCCTCTTTTTATAGCCATCAGCTTTTAGTGAACTACAGAAATAAGCACCATTATTAGAAAATTCAATATCCGTTTCACAACAAGAAATTCACAGAGCTGTGAAGTTACTTGCTTACTGTTCATTCTTCTAGAGATGTACATTTTCCTGATATGTCTGGTACAAGAATGCCTATAATACACTACCTAAGACATGTTGATAGTATGCTTATTTTATATTCCTCTCCTCAGAAAAGCGATATACTACTAATTCTATTGCTATTGCTATTTAAATCCAAGTGGAATAGTATTTACATGGGCTGTATCCTCAATACCTTCCAAGTTCTCTTATCTTCTCTGTCAAAAGTTCTGCGTTTTCCTTATATAAAACTTATGTCTTAAGGAAAGATGTCTTGCTCTTTTTTTACTGTTAAAGAATATTACCTAATCTAAGTGGATGAAGTTGCATTTCCTGACTTCGGTCATTCAGAGCAAAAGAAATCTGTCTTTGAGTGAGCCAGCAAAGGCAAGATGTCTATATTGCACTTTAATTTTGACTCCAAATGTCAGCTAGTAAGTAGGTAACTGGCCATGGGATTCTCAAGCACTTTAGCCCAGGTAACTTTCATGCTTCTATGGCATATGACATGGAGTACACATGCTAGTGGCTGACCCAGTGTTTAACAGTGATTCACTACTGGAAATAGTCTTTGAAATTCATAAATTCAAGGCAAGCCTGTTTTATGGGGACTGATAATGCTGTATTAGTTGCTGGAAGTTAATGAGGTCCTGTGTTTGAGTACAACCAGATTAAAATGAAAAACGAACCACATTACATTCTGTTTCGACAATTATTATCAGTTGGTTGTAATATAAATATGCAAATTTTTCAGCTTGAACTTTAACATCCTCTGTAGAGACCATTCATCTCTTTAAAGTATTAATTTAAGTTGTAAAAGGATCCATACATCATTGCATGTCATTTTGAAAACAAATATTAATCAATTTTACACTCTGAATTGCCACTGTGCAAGTGTAATGTCCATTATTTTGGAGCAAGTCAGTGGCAAGAAATTTACATATTCATTCTTGGCTTAAGAAATCATATGATAATACAAGTACAACACAAGAAATTCAAAAGACTTAAGACCTTATCATCATCTATCCAATGGCAAAAAGCCTGCCTTTGCATTCTCAATGCATTGGTATGCAGATTAGGAATATGTTTCTCATTCCTATCAGTATAACCTTGAAAGCTAGTGACAGCTGAAGTGTAGTCATAAGTTTTCTCTTTCAACAGAAAAACAGACAGAAAAAAGGCAACAAAATGAGTGTAAAGGATACAGAAATTTTAAGTTTTATGGTAAGCTTTTTGATCGTGTATCTGACTACTTAACTAGACTGTACTGTGTGGATATGTAGCTTGAAAATGTGTTATCTCTAGATTTAGCTAGAATTGTAATTGCAAGTGCAGCTTTGCTACTAAACTAAAGTTCATATTTCTGATATGACAGAGCTAAACCTGTCTTTTATTAGTAAACATTATAGGAAATACTTGAAGGTGGTTGCATGTTAAATATTGTGAAGGACACCAAGTTTTCTATCAACTGTCTCCCAGAGAAAGGAGACAGAGTTTCCACTTGGAAAGCAAGCAATCCCAGACAAACTCTGAAATAAAAAGGAAGCAACGTCTGCAATCCAGGTTAGTTGCCTGTTTCTTCTAAGGAAACCACAGAGACTGAATTATTGTTTTACAGTCAGAATTGAAATAGGCAAAGACAGAAGATAGGGTAAGTTAAACCTTGCTAATGCTTTTCCATCAAAAGTGGTGTGCTGGTTTTGGCTGGGTAGAGTTCATTTTCTTCATAGTAGCTAGCATGGGGCTCTGTTTTGGAGTTGTGCTGGAAACAGTGTTGATAACAAAGGGATGTTTTCGTTACTGCTGAGCAGTGCTTACACAGAGTCGAGGCCTTTTCTGCTCCTCACCCCACCCCACCAGCGAGCAGGCTGGGGGTGCACAAGGGGTTGGGAGGGGACACAGCCGGGACAGCCGACCCCAACTGACCAAAGGGATATCCCACACCGTATGACGTCATGCTCAGCATGTAAAGCTGGGGGAAGAAGAAGGAAGGGGGAGACGTTTGGAGTGATGGCGTTTGTCTTCCCAAGAAACCGTTACACGCGATGGAGCCCTGCTTTCCTGGAGATGGCTGAACACCTGCCTGCCCATGGGAAGTAGGGAATGAATTCCTTGTTTTGCTTTGTAGACAGGCTGGAACTCCAGTGTGAACTTGAGTTGAAGGGACTGTGACCTGTGGATGAGTCCATGCAAGAGCAGGACACCGCGAAGCCTCTGTGGCCGTGGATAAGCCCATGCCAGAGCAGTACATCTTGAAGCGTCTGTGGCCGTGGTTATGTCTGTGCCACAGCAGGTATACCTCTGATGGGATTGTGGCCCAAGGAAAAGTCCACACTGGAGAAGGTGCACCTTGAAGCATCAGTGGCTGTGCATGAGGTCATGCTGGAGCACCTCAAAGTGTGTGGCCATCGATAAGCCCATGACAGAGCAGGTACACCCCTGGAGCGACTGCAGCAATGGGTAAGGCTGTGTTGGCACAGGTTTACTTCTGAAGGGACTGTGGCTGTGGGTAAGGCCATGCTGGAGCAGGTATATCTTGAAGGCATTGTGGCCATGGAGAAGGCCATGCTGGAACAGGTGCACCTCAAAGCGACTGTGGCTGTGGATAAGTCTATGCTGCAGCAGATATACCCCTGAAAAGACTGTGGCTCATAGATAAGGCTCCACTTGGAGCAGGTACAATCCTAAGGGACTACAGGCTGTGAATAAGTACAAGCTGGAGCAAGGGCAAGGGGAGTAGTTCATTGCAATGTTAAACCCTATAACCTGGCCCAAACGGACCAGGGGTGGAGACTGTAATGGATATACCTTTAAATTGTTGTAACCCATGATTTGAGTTGCATGTTATAGGAATTATTATAGCAGGAACCACTTGAATCAATGGAGGAGAAGCCTTACAAAAGAAGCAGTGGAAATGCAGCAGTGACCCAACCTGAGCTGGCTTTGGTGCCCAATAAATCCACGGAACACACCATCTCTCCTGTCCTGAGTGACCACCGTAAGAGGTAGCGTCCAAAGTCATGGGCTAAGTGAACTCAGTGGACATTTTGTGGACATTTCTGGACATTTTACAGACATTTTACAGGGGTGGTCCACAGACTAAGGGAATGATGTCTGTGTATTATATCAAAGGATGGGAAGGGTGGTGGCAGGTAATGAGAATGAATTGGATAGTGTGAGACCTGAGCATGACATAAATGGTATGAAATAAGGAGTGGAGAATGTGCTGGTTTTGTCTGGGATAGAGGATAAAGGACAGTTGTTGTTTAACCCCAGCCGGAAACTAAGCCCCACACAGCTGCCTGCTTGCTCCCCCCTGGTGGGATGGGGGAGAGAATCGGAAGAACAAAAGTGAGAAAACTCGTGGGCTGAGATAAAGACAGTTTAATAGGTAAAGCAAAAGCCGCACACGCAAGCAAAGCAAAACAAGGAATTCATTCCCTACTTCCCATCGGCAGGCAGGTGTTCAGCCATCTCCAGGAAAGCAGGGCTCCATCGCGTGTAACGGTTTCTTGGGAAGACAAACGCCATCACTCCAAACGTCTCCCCCTTCCTTCTTCTTCCCCCAGCTTTACATGCTGAGCATGACGTCATACGGTGTGGGATATCCCTTTGGTCAGTTGGGGTCGGCTGTCCCGGCTGTGTCCCCTCCCAACCCCTTGTGCACCCCCAGCCTGCTCGCTGGTGGGGTGGGGTGAGGAGCAGAAAAGGCCTCGACTCTGTGTAAGCACTGCTCAGCAGTAACGAAAACATCCCTTTGTTATCAACACTGTTTCCAGCACAACTCCAAAACAGAGCCCCATGCTAGCTACTATGAAGAAAATGAACTCTACCCAGCCAAAACCAGCACAGTGCATATCCTTGCTCAGCAGTGGCTGCTCTTTCTCAGGTCTGAGTCTGTAAATGAAGAAGGTGAATCCCAGCTAATGCCAATGAGAACGCTGCTTCCACTTGAGAAAAGCAAATAGCTATTCTGGTTAGAACTGGGGACTCCAAAAATGCCATTTCTGAGCTCCAAGATGACAGGTGGAGAAAAGAATAGCAGTGCAGGTATCCCCCTCATAACTACCTCATCTTTGTTAATTATGCAAAACCAAGCTCTTTGACATAATTGGCCTAGCAGAGGTTATACGTAAGCTCCCTCTAGTGGATTATTAAGCGACAATTTATAAAAGCACACATCTTTTCTCCAAACATTTTCTGTCACTCAATGTGAACATGAGAATACTATAGGGACCGTGTTGTTCCCATGTATCTATCTGTTGTTATCTCCGTCCCCCTGCTTGCTACCTCAGGAAAGTCTGCGAAACAATGCTGGCCATAAACCTACGGTTATAAAGCAAGATGACTGCAGCATTTTTTGGCTGGGCTTGCTGTTCTTCTTCACTCCTTGGCTGGGTCAGTTTGATTGCTGCTTCAGAATACTGATGTTTCTTAATCATCTCTCTTTGTTTTCTGGTTAAGTGAATGGGTGAATAATTTGCCATGCATTCTCTGTCGATCCAATATATTGTGAAAGGACAGTTGAAACAATACACACACTCTTCGTTTCATAAATTTGTCATTACAGCATAATCAGATCATTTGCACTTACCCTGCTTCTGCACAGGCTAATTCTATATTCCTGAAAAAAAGTGCACTTGGTTACAGTGCTCTGTCTCTCTATTTTCCTGCGTGTTTACTTAGACCAAAACTGAAAAGGAAAGGCGCAAGACACTTGTGTTCCTTGTTTGCACAGTTCATGCAGGTTGGAGGAAAATCATAAAGAGTACACATGCAAATGGCCAGATAAAAATGCAACAGTACATCAGATACGTCAACTGGATTTAGGATTATAACAGACATGTAAGCAATTAGGGTATTTGCTAGTTCAAAATACTCACATGAATGAACCCACATTATCTTCTGAAAAGCATAATAATATGTAATTGCAGTAACAATTCCTCTTCCATTATCTCCTAGACATCAACAGTGTGCACGTTCTATAATATCCTGCACAATTGATAGCAGGCAAGCTCCTCAGTAAGAGAAATACTCCCAGATGTGGTAATGTCCCAACACTGTGGCTGCTACCTAATATTAAAGAATTACAGTAGAAATGTTTCAATAACAAAGTAGAAGCATTTTCAGTTTTTATGTGGCATAGATTGCCACAGACACTGCCAAGCAGCTTTATAGAGTTCTAAATCTTCATTCAATGCCCCTTCACATCATTTGAATGAAGATTTAAACCTCAATAAAACTTTCTGAGTGCTTGTGGCCATCTTTGCTGTATACTAATCAAAGTGGGGTACAAGCAGACGAATGCACTGTAGTACACCTAATGATCAACACTATATCTAGTGACATTTTCCTTTGTAAGATGAGTTGTCTTAAAGGCTTTTTTCATGGATGGTGCAGCAGTACACATAGAAGCAGGCATTTATATCCAGTTTTATGCGACCCTTTAAAAGATTGCTTTGGGGGTTTTTTGGTTGTTTTTTTTTCCCCCTATGTCATGTTTATTTTCTCTATAACTGTTTTGAATTAATTTCTTATAAAGAAGATATTTGGGAGAAAATAATAAAAAAGAAATGAAAGCTAGTATTTATAGGGAAACTTTCCACAGCATTAAGGCTCCGTTTCCTTGTTTGCTTATCAATCTCCAACTGTCATTAAGATACTACAGTGCAGTGAGTTTTGGCATTGAATTAGAAGCTTAACTGAAATCAACTTCTATTTAAGATATTGGCTGGGAAATTCAACACATGCTAGTGCACAAATGCACACACAAGAAATGACTGAGTGGAATTTGAAAGAAACCTCACTGTGAGAATATGTCGTTGATAGAGTATATGTTTTGTTTCAAAAATACAGCCACTCATTCAGGAAACAGTCTGAAAAAGAAATAGCCAGTCAGTGAATTGTGGAGAGGATTTGGTGTTTGGATCCTCCTGAAGAGGAAGATGTGGGACCATTGTGTGTGTCTGAGCTTCCACAAGCTTCCACAAATGCAAAGGAAAGCACAACTTCCCTCTTGAAGATTAGACTCCCACCACAGGGTGTTTCTTTATTTTTCATTATGTTTTTCTTTACATCAAGGCTTTCTTTTAATGATTAAAGTCTGTGAAATTACTCCCCTTAAGCAGTTACCTGCAAAGAGGTATCTGTCTGGATCCATATAGTTCTATACTAGGACTTTTTGTTTAGAACTGTCACTATTATGTGCTTTTCATGGATACTTTAACAACATCATTCTTCCTATTGAAAACAAACTGAAAAGCAAAGCTTTAATGGTAGGGCTACTAAGAACATAGTGTGGCAACTACTTTCTATGACGCATACAAATGTTTCTGTGTAATCCTTAAAAGATACAAAATAAAAAATATGAGAAGTATATCTTATTTACAGTAACTGATGCTGCCAGCAGATTTTAGAAAAGTTTGTAAAAGCAGTAGTAACAGTGTGAAAATCAAGCCCTGATTTTATTTTTCCTCATTCTTTAATGGTAATTTTAAAGAAGACCAAATGTTGAAACTGCTCAGCCCCTCTCTTCTTGGCGGTCAAGCTGATTCTGGTTCTGTGAAAGCCAACATCTGACCTGCAAGGGGAATGCATAAGTTACCAAGGCACTCAAAAATGGACTTCTCACAATGCCCTGGTGGAGCTGTTCCACTTCTTGTAAAACATTCCAGGTTTTACTAAACCAGATGGAGACAAACTGATTCTTTGGCCTTGTTTTGTGGGAAATCATCTCATTTCCAGTTCCTGTGCCAAGAGATGCAAAACTGGATGAGTTCTATAGAAGAGATGCCCTCTTCAGAGCATCTGGGTGGGTGCCCCCTTGGAGAAGAAGGGGCAGCAGTAGCACATCCTTCTCCTTGCTGATTTCTGGCTCAAAACATTAGCACATTGACCTTAGGTCAAACTTCTTGTTTCAAGTTGAATTAAACTATAGTTTTCAGCAAATAAATTGTTGGCCCAGAACACGTGCTTCACTCCAGTGATGGTATTCCTGGATGCTGCAGGAGGCGCCACCTTTCAAACAGTCCTCCCATCCAAGGAGCCTGAATGTCATCTGCCTGTCAGTCCTGCACAGCCGTTGGCTGTCAGTCCTGCTTCTCCTGCAGGCAGAGTGGTGGGCCAATACCTAGGGCTTGCCCCAGTAATGAACCAGAAGCCTGGGGCTGAAAGTAGAGCAAATGGGGTTCTCAGTATGATATTAGGAAGGAATTGCAGTATTCCATTGTTTGTGTTGGCTCCCATTGAAACCTAGCAAGAGAATGTCCTGCATCACCCACTGAAGTGGTATGTTTTTGAGGAAAAACCTCTTATATAATGAAAAGGTTGGTGGCAACAGTTTCACACAGCTAATGAAAAGAGAACCAAAAAAGTATGAAATACATTGTTTGTGATGAAACATCTTTGTACATTCTGTGTTGCAAATTTTTAGTGTGTTGCAACAAATCTCAAAAACAAATTAATCCCCAAAAATAAATTAAAACAAGCCCAAACTCCCCCAGACTTCTTTTAGATACAGGATCTTGAAAATAAGAGCAGATGAAGGCCTTTTTTCTCCAAAACGCCATAGTCTTGTCAAAATCTGTGGAGTTATCTCAACTTCCACCAGTGGAAAACCAGGCCTGAGGGTTCTGTCTAGATATTTGCAGCTAAAAGATGAGAGTATAACTCAGGGAAAAAAAAGTATATTTCCCTTTTGGGTTCAAAATGAGAACTGAGTTTAACATAATTTCCAAATGATTGATCCCAAGTAGTAGGTTAGGAGGGGGATGTTGTAAGCAATATCGTCCCTTCCTTTCCCTTGTATTTCTTTATAAATAACGTATTACCTATATTAAGGTAAACTGAATCTATTAGACAATTACCCAAGGGGATTGCGAAACTGGGGTCTGCATTATAAAGTGAGTGAAGTTATGACAGCTGTGACCCCAGAGGAATCAAGGCTGAATAAAGACTGTCTCCATTGCAGACAAATGATGATAAAGTGATCCTTTTAGCCAACAGTCAATGGAACCTGACAAGGCCAAACCTCCAACTAATGAACAGCCCAACCTTTGCTACCAGGGAGATGTACTGAAAGTTTAATCTCAATAAGCATCAAAATACATTTGCCCAAACATTTTTAACAAGAGTGGCACATATCATTAAATGGCCACGAAGTTAGATGAGTGAGGAGGAAAATAGGAGGGTGGGGGTGTATGTTCTTACTGTATCACAGGTGCACAAAATTGCCTTGATAGAACAATATCTTATTTTTCTTCTAAAATTGAATTTCAGATGGTACCTACGTCACACAGACCTAATAATACAGAAAGCAATTGTCTCAATGATTCCTATTAAATCTGTGCATTTCCAGATCCTTATAGAGTAATGTCAGTTACAGAACAATGTCAGGCTGACGGACGCAGCACAGCGTTAAAGAAAAAAAATCATGCACACAATAGGCCAGCTGCACATTAATAAATATGTAATGTTTGATTAAAAATATGGATCGTATTTTTCCCCCCAATTGCTGACTACCCCTAAGGCAGAAGATGTGATCTGGCTTCCACTGATGGGTTTATTTCTTGCTTGCTTTGAAAATACAAACTAAAATGTTTTCCTGTCCCAGCTGTTTCCCATTGTTCATGTTTATCAGCTCAAAGGGTGAACGGAGGAATAAAAAATACGCTCGCATTTCAAATGTGCCAGTCAGTCAATCTATTGTTAAAAGAAGAAAGCCTAATTGTCTGTGCTGGCAAACTTCTTTTTGGTGAATGTCCAGTTTTTAAGAAAAGCTATTCAGCTGTGCCATTTGTTTAATACATGCATAAAAAAGCACATAAAATCACAAGTTTTCTGTGGGATGGGCTGGGGGGTGGGGAAAATCACATCTATAAGCTATAGCCTTGAAACACTCTAGTGATGGCCTAAGTAATAGTCCATGGATTACTTTTTTTGGTTCTTCATTGGTCTGAATAAGTGGCTAGAAGGAATTTTCATGCAATAAGAGTTAATGATGTCCTAAAACTCATATTGGCCTCCTTCTCTAAACCTTACACTTAACTTTGCGCCTTTGAGAAGCAGTACTCCTTTCAAATTACTTCATCAATGCAGTGGTTAAAGTCTTTTCCAGTTATATTCACAGGAGTTTTGTATTTTTCTTTAAGCTACTACTATTCTTCATTTCTTCCCAATATCTAGTCCTTCAGACCCTCATCCTAACAAAAAATGCGAATCAGGATGGGGAGAGAGCAGGAACTACTTTACTGCATAGGAGAATCTTCTGTTTGTTTCCAACTCTTGTGATAATTACGCAGCTCTATCCTGTCTTTGACTTGCTCTCCAGCTTGTGCTGGCAGTGCTACTCTTCCAGCTTTCAAACCAAGCTCAGCTAATCAGAACTGACACTCATTTTACATTATGCAAATGAGCAAAAATTTAATTCACAGATTACTATATTGACCAGGACTGTATTAGTCCATCTTTCTGTGGCTAGCACTGTTTTTCTTTGAAAGCTTTTTGAGGAAAGGGTCATCTTTAGTTCCTCAGTTGTACAGCACCAAGCACAAAACATTCTTACAGTCTGAAAAATAAAAAATAATCATCAATATAACAGATGACTGTGATGCTCTGCCAGGGTCTTCCCTGTTTTGCTGGGCTTTTCTTCTTTTTGATGGGAGAAGAAACAAGTAAGTGGCATTATCATCCAGCTATCACGCCCTTGTGACACTAAGATGAGATGTCACTCACAGCAAATTGTACAGATCTTTCTTACATGAGGAGTTCAATAACTCCTCATGACATCTAAATTATCATTCCTGGGTGTCTGGGTTAACACCTCACAGAAATGAATAAGGCAATAAGGTAATTGTCCCAAGTGCTCTGCAGATTGAAGTAGCTGCTGTGGTCACCCTGAGCTCACATTTCCCTGGAAGTTTGAGAGCCAAATACTGCCTAAAATTGGAAACTGGGAGTCTAGGGATGAGCTACCTCACTCAATGAGCTGAGGGCTTGGGGTTTTTCTAAGTCTGCCTTTACGAAGAGTTACTGGCATATATAAAGATATTTCATACTGGAAAGCACAATGAACTGGCTCCGTGAAGAGTCAGTTCAAAGGTGATCAAGGCTAAACAGTACTTGGAATACAGTACTAAGCCAGCCTTTACTTGTTTACAGACTTCGATTTGGTCCTGCATTTGGATGTTTGTGGGTCTATCTATGAACTACCATGAATGTGTCCATGGTCCACAGCTGCACCTCATTGTTTGTTTTTAAGTATCTCTGACCTCTGTGCATACACACCAGCTGACTTGTAACAGACATATTTCTTGGTATCCCTGGCAAGTAAAGTAACACAATTTCATGGACCAACAGTGGTCTGTGGAACACAGTCTGAGAATCACATTGTTGAAATACTGCTGCTGTAATTGTTAAACCTACATGTCATGCTAAAAATCCATTGATGTGCATTTTTGAGCACAACAGGTGATATTTCATGTCTCATTTTTTGCTTTCTGTTTGCTGAGCTATAGCTTATATATGCTGAATATATAACTGACAAGTCAATACAAAAACCAAGCCATTGTTTCTAAATGATCCATATTAAGGAACTTGAATGGTTATGGGGAAAATATTAAAAATAAATACAAGACTTTAATAGCAGTAGGTAGATTTTACATTAATTTTTTTTCTGTTGTATTTTTTACAGTTTGAGCAGTATATGCAGTTATCTTCTTTTCTAGAAAGTGTCTTCACAGTCTCTCCAATGATGCTCAGCATATACGATAAACTTTGCCCCTTTTCAGCAAGTGGTGTCAGGCAGTTTTGGCTGTGTATTGGTGAGATCAAGCCCCCTCATGGCCAGCCATTTCAGAAACTTCACTGACTATTAATTTATTAACTTTGAAGAATAAAAATTATACAGATGTATTCCAGAAGGTAAAACCTTTACTAAAGATTACTAAAAATTACTAAAAGAAAATATGCAGCAGGTGGAAGGGAAGCAGTCAGGGAGAAAGGACACGTGGCTGAATTTTAGCTATTTATTTGGAAGATTTTTGTCATTGCCTTAAGGACGACTTAGGCAAAATACCAGCTGCCCAGCTCCAGAAGAACAGTGCACCTTGTGACAGCAGGCGAAGGTGAAGGTCCCCCCCTAGGGGGAGGTTTGATGGCCAGAGAAGCAAACAGATATGCTGGGAAAGGGTGTGAGAAGAGCCTACAAACCCTCTTGAGGGAACACAAGCTCTCCTTAGCTCTCCAGGAGCCCCAGTGTTGGAGCTGCTGTAAACCGATTCAGTCTCTTTCTGTTTTTAAAAATTAGGGAGAACTGTGTTCTCTTCTATAAGGCATTCAGGCTGCCACAGCTGGACAACATGCAACAGTGAAGTCTGTAGATATTCAGGGCAATTTCTATAAACCCACTATTAATATTCTGTAGCTTCACTATTAAATTGTAACAGACTTCTCCATTACAGATGAAGAAAAATTTTGGCTTGAATTCAGTAATTGATGAACTGCTTAGAAGGTTTCAGTTAGTAAATTGTGAGCTGTTCATCATATCAAATCTACCAGATTTGGGCAGATTTTGCAAATTGTTCCCCCCCGCCCTGAAAAGAAACTCAATTAAAAGAACAGCCTACAGTGCTATGACTCTGAATTGACATTTAGGGCCTGATCCAGTGTTTGCTTACTAGGATTTCTCTGCAATGATACGGTGATGTAACGTTAGTAGAATTTCTTAAGATCTGATAAAGCACCAAGCAAGTGCTCTCCTGAAAACACTAACTCATAATTATACTGATTTACAGTAACTACAACTCCAGATGTTGCTGGCTGGTCATGTTCCAGCAACAGAGATCCAGGACAGATCTCCACTGTCCTGTGATTTGTGTAATCATTTGCCCCAGTCAGTATAGACATAAAATAAGAACAGATCAAAATGGAGCAGAGCTCTTCATGTGTGCTTAGCCCTAGTTTCAGAGCAGTAGCAAATTGTGTCTCATGTATTAGTCAATACCATATATGTGAATGTAACTTCAGAAAACCAACAGAAACCTCCTATTTAGTCATCTGAAAGAGCAGATCAACAAGCATAGCAAGTGTTGGAAATTGCCACTTCTCAAGCACCATTCTGACATACCTACTCCAGGCACAAAAATAAAATGGTATGCCTAAATCACAATTCACTTAAGAATTTGCTGACCTTTCAAAACAGAGAAGAATTTGCAAAATGATTGCTTAGTAATTGTAACTATTTATTAAGTAATTGTTAGCTATTTTTAAGACTTGACTTTTCCAAAACTGATCCACAGGTTAAAGCCCAACTCCTACTAGAAGCACGCTAAAGTAAATCCCCACCTGAATAACTTCCACCTCATTTCAGCCAGACACCAATTTTTTTCCAGAAGGGGGAAAAAAAAAAAATCTCTTTCAGCAGATCCTTCCCTGGTTTAAAAGAATATTTCTTCACAATAGTTTTTCCTTTCATTTTTTGTAAAAAAGGTAATTTTCTCAGTATGAAGCATTTCTGTATTCTTTGTCCTTTGGGAGACAGAATAATTGGCAAGACTTGGCAGAATTAGTGATACTATTGAGCTTGTAATTGTCTAATGTCTTAGCATCCTAGATGGAAAGTCAATACATTATGATGTCCCCCAAGCCAAATTAATATAATGGTAAATGTGGTGGTTTGAAACTGTTTGAAATGCCTATTTGAAATCCTGCATATCCTACATCTAGTGATTCAGAAGCTAGTAGCAGAGGGTAGTTGGGTGCTTTATCTCTCAAGATAAATCTGTCTCTTCCTGGCTATTTTCTGTTTTCACTCTGTCAGACCTTGTGGCAAAAATTTCTGCTGTGACTGGTTTTCCTTCAGTGGCCCAGAGCTTTTCCAGGAATTCTGAAGGAGACAATAAAACATAACGTATTGGTGAACAGACCACATTTAATACATGTTTTTTAAATTATACTGAGCGTTTTCTTTTGTAATATCAACTTCTTTTGAAAGTAGTGCTCAGTGCAGAACTGGGTATTAGGCTGGACTGTTCAGGCATTATTTTATTGCCATTAATATTGTTATGCCCTGCATTTATTGTACTCTCCATGACAGTGTCCATGTTATCCACTGTACAATGATTTTACACAATGGAGTTTACACTCCGGAGCAAAACTTTGGACTGAACTGTAATGTACTATAAATAAAACACTGTCACATTTTTTTTTAAATTTAAAATATAAAAAGTGCAGCACAGCAGGAGATTTTCAAAAGTAATTAGCACTAACGCAGCTCTCTTTGAAATCAAGAAATCTGTTTTCCCATGGGTCTGTGTCATTCCTGGTTTGGAAGACAAATTCATAGACTTTTATAAAATGCAGTGAATGAAGCCCATGTTGTGCTTTATATCATTTTCCTACTCCCATCAGAAAGAACAGGTTTCTTATAGGCTGCGTGGACCATCTGTTACATACAAAATGCACTTAGGGCTAAAAAAATCACTGTCTTTTCTTTGCCTCTATGGTACTTTCCTTGTAGATGCCATGCACTATTTTGTTTTACGCAATATACTGTAATATATTGCAGTAATCAGAACAATTAATTTTCTCAGAAATCATGGCCACCCACCCAAAGCCATGACTTCTGACATATTGTAATGGATGTTATGTATGGTTGGTGTCAAGAGTTGCATAGATATGCTGATAATGAGCCATACTTTTGAAGAGTCATAATCAATCATTCTTCATTTAGAAAGTCAGATCCATCAGCTTGACATCAAAATGTCATAACCCATTGATCTCACATTGCAATCAAGGATTCTTGACTCTTATTAACGGCATTCAGCTATGCCGGTTATGTCAGCAATCCTAGTTATCATTTTAGTGGTATCATTTAAAACACTGAAGTTAGTGGCTAAATCCATTCATCCTTTTCTTAATCCTTATTAATAGTTTCCATTAATTCTAACATAGCTGTTTTAAAACTTCAAACAATCTTAAATCCAATATGATCTATGTACAAAAATAAGTAAGACAAAACACCTGTGAGTCAGAAAGTGCTGAGCGGATTGGATTCCCTTCTGGGGGTCATTCTACCTCTGCTCTCATAGTTGGTGATGTCAACACAGTCTTTTAAAGAAGTTACTTCCTGCTATCTCACTGCTGCCCATCTGTTATTCCTGTATCTCCCGATGACATGTCACCAGTAGTAGTGACAATTTCTTATCCACTGCTGTCAGAAAAAGAATAGCTTAGGAGCCTGGAAACAAATTTCAAACTAAAAGTTGCTTTGAAGTTTGATCTGCTATTCAGTGAAGCACAGTGTAGAAGAAATAGTAAACATGTCAAGATAAAGGGAGGAAAAAAGGGAGTGAGAATGGTGGAGCATGAGAGAGATGAGTTGTATTTGCATACATATCCAGTGTGCCTTTTAGGCACAGATACTTAAGAGGTGCATAGTCCTGGTGCCATTTGGGGTTTAAATCTGTGCTTTAGGATTAGGGAACATACACTGTCTTGTTGAAGTAACTGTTGAAGACTGAGTCTAATTTTTTGATTAGTGGGACGTTTTCTGTGATACAGAATTTTACAGCAAAACTGTTCCAATATGTAGGAACAGTCAGGATTCCTCTCTTAATGTTAAAAGTTTTGTTCCCATTTTCAATTTGAACTTCACAAATTTCAAATTACAATACAACTATTTAAAGTCACTCTGAGAAAAAAATGGTAACATCAAAACACTATATAGCAACGTCTGATTTTTTTCAAACACATTCTTTTTTATAAAATCAAACATCTCGATGGAAGGTTTCATGTTTGATAAGCAGTACTTTCCTAGTAGGAAAGTATCCAAATAAATTTTTTTTTACCTGGTCTAATAATTGCAAATTAACTGGGATAGGCAAACAATAGTTTGCCAAGTCCTATGAGCCCACTCTTGCCAGCCAGCTCCCTGCAAGACTCTCCCTCACAGCAACAAGTTTGTGGAATCAGACCCTTTGTTTGGATCAATGCTCATCCCTTCAGGCAGAGCTAATTGGCTAATTCAATCACACTGGCTATTTAATTAATAAGGAAGCCCAAAATTCCGCACGAGATGAAAGAATGAAGAGCCCAGGAATGACCCTTGATAATAATAAAAGATAATTACAACCAAGAATTGCATTATTCAGACTTTGTTATTGACATGATAAGCACTGCCATATGCCATGCAAGCTGTGATATGCACCCTAGTGATCATAGGTATAACAAAAGATTTTAGGTATAACTGCTTGCTGTATTTCAATGCAAATGTGACTCCAAGTGAAGAACTAAACACTATATATAAAACCAGAAAAAAAGAAAACTTCACAGCAGTAATGATGGGAAAGCAGGTTGGCCTCTTTGTTGTTTGTGTTCAGGTAGAGCAGTAATACTTGTAAGATCAGAGATTCATTTTTCTGTGTAGAAAGACCAGGGATGTGAATTACCAGATCTGGCTCCAGGAAAAGCCCAGTCTAGCAACTCAGCTCCTGAGTGAGGGCATCTGGGTGCTGCATGGAAAAAAAAAAAACACAAAATTATTATGTTAACTAGCAAAAATAGATGCTTTATGAAAAAAATGCCAGGTTTCCTTGCAGAAACAAGCAAGAAGCTACTGGGAAAGGGATGGGGAACTACACTGATTTTAAAAGCAGATTCCCAAAATGTAAAAGAATGAAAATTTTCCACAGAAATGTGGGGCCTATTTTATTTACACAAGGCAAAGATGCATCTGCTGATCCCAGTGAAGCAATATGTAGGGGTTGCCTGAAAGACACTGGGCATCAAGAAAAATAACAAGACTAGGTCACCTGGGACACCACTTTCCTTACAAATCTTTAAATCGTGTGCTAGTTCTGAAAGACAACTAAGCTGTTGGGAAGTAGAATTAGAAAATGGAGATCTGGGCTTAATTTTTTGGCTCTGCCTTCCACTCCTTGTGGACCTTGGGCAAGCTGCATGTAGCAGTGGGTCCAGTTCTTTCTCCCGTGCTTTGTTTTATGTCTTCAGGCTGTACATTCCTAAGGTAGGGACCATCTCTTCATCTGGGCATAGCACAGAAAGTCCCAATCTCATCAGGGTTTTTTAGAAAAAATTAAAAGTTTTATAAAATCTTCCCCAATTCCTAAAGAGTTCCTTGAGTTTTATTGCTCATTAAAAGTCTGAACCTGAGAAGCCAGTGTATTATTTGATTTGTAATGAATGTAACCCTTCAGTAAGATCACAGCTGTAATGTTACAGAATCAGTCATGTAAAGAATACTCCCTGCAAGAAAACCTGCCTTCTCTTTTTTCTCTTTAACCTCAATAGAGCAGTTCTTTTGTTAATTACAGTTACTGCACACTGTGATATTGAAGTGCTCTGTTCTCAAACATATTCTTATTTATTTTAGTCCTTTTTTTCCCAGGTAATGAAATGTCAGAACCCTACTTTTTCTGGTTTTGTAGTATGTTGATCAAAGTGACCTTTGCTTTGCGGCAGACACAAATCAATATAGCGCTCTGCAGTATTTGACAGATAAAGGTGCAACATATAATAAATGGCAATCACTTACGAGGAGAGCAAGAAAATACCTGCCAACTTCAGTTCATACCGGTAATTTTCAGACAATGCCACATGTTATGTTCAAAGTAAAATTCATTTGTCCATCTAATAACAGAGATGGGGGATATTAAAGGTCTCAGTTTTGTTAAAGAAATGTTTCATCTCACAGTAATAATTCAGAGTCCAGTCAGGGTCTACAGTGGTTGGTTGCAAGTAAAGTACACATACAAACACAGTCTCTCATTCTCTTTCACACATACATAGACACACACACACAAATTGTCTTAATATCCTAAAGCAGCTCTCCAGTATAGTGTTTCACAGCTAGTGGTTTGTTTTTTCTCATATTCTTCCAAACCTGCAGATGTTATATACAAATGTAACCAATTTCTATTTAAATGCTTAATTGCAAGTAGTGTCTGCAAAGTATCTGCCAGAGATTTGAAATCAAGCGGCAGCTTCAGCCCACTGTAAATGAAGTCTGTGTTAGAGTAAATTTCTCTTCCACTATGGCTTGTCTTACTCTCAGTAACACGAATAATAGCTTAATGTAAGAGTCTAGCCCAAAACGAAGGCAAAGCTGGATTTTACCCACTGTGATGAGTCGTGCTCAACCATATCAGAAGTGGTGGCTGAGCAGCGGCTTTTCACAGCATAAACACAGGCAGGCCAGCCCTCAAAGCAGACTCATGGCACAGCATGAGGGAAGCTGAACTGTGTGAAATAAAAAAAAAACACTTCCCATCATGGGAGAGTAAATGTGGGACTGGGGCTTGCCTGTAGCCTCCGTAAGAGGAGCAGCAGAGATCAAGGCACCTTGTCCATGGGGTGGAGTTCTGGCTGCTTCATATGAAGGGTCTAATCCTGCCAGATGACCTCTAGTTGTGTTTCTTATTTCTTATTTCCTAAGACATAAGTGTCTGTCCATGGAATGATGGGGAAAAACCTGCTGGCAAGACCTGTTAGTGAACATGCTCTGCCTTGTTTGGGCACTTAGAAAGTATCTGTGTTTTCTTCTTCTCATGGGAGGCTATTTTTATATTATGAGTGAAAGGCCTTTTTATGTATCTGTTGTTCATAATGTATGTAAGCTTACGACTTGCATTTGCGTACTTCTTATTTTCACAACTACTTTTTACGAAGCTGTTGATACACTTCAGGCAAAAAAAGGCTAATTCACAACATACTTGTGGCTGTTAAGAGCCATTTGATGTGGTTCACTGAAGACACATATCTAATTTATGAAGCCAACACTTTTTGGTTCCAAAATGTCGATCATGTACATGCAAGTGCAGTGTGTACTTGCTAGTGCATTGTACCTTCCATGTGCAAAATCTAAGATTGCATAGGCTATATTAACTTTTGATTATGATTGTCAGGATATGACCATTTATTAGTACAGTTCAGGGCTAATGGTCAAATTCAGTGTTGAAGCTTATGGTTGAACCTGAAATATAAAAAACAGCTGATGCTCCAAAAGCAGGATAGCCTCCACTGAGAGGATGATTCACCCATTGCAAACACAATGCCGCTTCAGCATGCTGACCAGAGCACATCATCTTGTAGCAACATGCAAAATGGAAAGTCTAGTTCTAGAGAATAAGTAAAGCACCGCAAAAAATGGTAGGAATCTTTTTGAACTGCTCCAGACTCTTTTTAATTTAGTGAACCTTTCATCACTTATCCTACTCTTTTTCAAATATTGCATTACTTTACTTATACTCAGTCTTTTCTTCTGCAATCTGTTCAACATAAGACAGCTCATGCTGCACATATAATACTATACAAAAGAGAATTTATCTGTCTCTGGTTACTGCTGTGCCATTTTTTTACTATTTTCTCACCCTTTCTTTATGAAAATTTAGTTTACCTTTGCTCTTTTTTTGACAAAATGTTGAAAAGAGAACAGATGTTTTGTGTCATTTGTCTGCAATAATGCCAGACATTTTCCTAAGCTGCTGAATGCATGATTAACCTTAAACTGATCCTACTTCCGTGTATCATTTTTCCTATGTCCTGTTGTATTAAACTGTACCCGTCATTACCTGTGAAATATCGTGTAGCCTAGTTCATGTTAACCCATTCTGAATTTCTTACACTCTCAAGCTTGTGCAAAACAATTATTTCTCTGATCATTATACATTTTGCCACTCACTATATTTATGGCAAACCAATCACTTAATAGTGGTCTGTAAGGAACTATTAATAGCTTCTGACCTCTCCAGACTGGGAAATGTTGTTATATAGTTCAGCAAAACTTTTTCCTCATAGAACATCCTTGTTATTTGAAATGACCTGGTAGAGGAATGATTCCATACTAAGTTATCACAGTCTGGCATGTTGTCAGGTAATTGGCAGTTATGAAAACACCACATTCATTCCCCCTAAAGTTATATGTAGTTGTTCTGCTACTGTAAAGTGTGGGTTTGGGGGAGGAGAGAGTCTCTAAACGTCATAACCTTGCTGAGGGGATTGTCACCCCAACTGGCAAATGCTCAGCTGTGAGCAACAGATTTATTACCTGACATAATTAATTGCCTAGATAGTGACATTCCCCATATTATAGACAATCGTGAATTATGAGCCCAGCTGCTAGCCTTCTCATTCACTGAAATCGGTTGATAAATATGTTTATTCGAGGTCAGCTTGGCCTCATCCATTAGAAATATTGTTTTTCTAAACATTACATTGATTTAATTTAACTCTAATCAATTTAAAATGGTTCTGACAATTAACAAAAGCTTCAAATATGACCTTAAAGTAATAGGATTCATTAGCTATGTTTAGGATTAAACTTATCCTAATAGGGCTATTTTTCTTCTGAGGGCATGTAGTAGGCCGACTGGTGGTCAGTCAAAATGAAATCAATTATTATAAATTATACAGTTTAGGTTGATTATGTCGTGCCTGCTAATTTGTATAAATAAGGACCTCAAACAATAGAAGCCATTTATTAATAACTATCTGTATCCCAACCTGTATCACACTTTATGTTACAGCTGCAGGATCATCTGTTACCCATGAAGTATTATATTCTCTACTGCTAGGCATATATGCTAATTAAACCCATAATTAATTGTAACAGTTATAGTTAAAGTCAAAATGCTGACAGCCTTTTTGGCCTATTATTCATGATAATCAACTGATTCAAAAGGCAACGTAATCAACAATTCCTGCACTAGCCAGGGGATCATAATACAACGGCAGCACCAGTGACAGCTGGCACCCACAGGTCTTTGGATACAATAGGAAACATAAACCTCTAGAACCAGAATGCTTCAGTATGAACAGTGCCTATTGTTTTTCTGAGGCAAAATACAAGCGTAAGTTGTATTTAAGAACTGAATCCCTAATGTAATGGTTAACAGAAATGCACAAGAGCCATGCTCCAGAGAGCCCATCCTGCCTTCCTGAGGTAGCGGCAGCACTGAGGGTTCGGTACCATCGTTTAGTGTCTTCTGGCTGTAACCCCTCACCAATCCCTTCTCCACCCTCAGCGGGGCTGTCTCAGATTAGGGATGAGAATTCTGGAGAGTGTTTTTGAATATCAAAAACAGATTTTATTTGCTCTGTTCTCATTGAACATGCGTCTGCTGAACAGTGAACAGTGCCCAAAAGGCATGTACCCTCTCTGGGTACGTTATCTGCAGAAAGAGGGGAACATTAGACTGTGCAGGGGACCTCACATTTCCTACATACATCTGGCTGTATATCAACCATTGAACCTGTGGGAAATTCCTTTTATTTTGTTCCCAGACACAGTAGCGGATTCCATACCCACAGCAGGCCTGAGAGGACAGGGTGGAGAGAGGAAGGAGAAGAGGAGAATCTGACCATTGTCAGCAGAGATCCACAAATACTCTTCCAGGACTTGCTCTGAAGCAAATGCCCCGTGTGGGCACAAATTAGGGTGTCTCCAGAGTGTCCTGAGCTCTTCAGCAGGCCACCAACAGTGGACGAGGGAGTAAAGGCAAAAGTAGTGGCCACTTTTAGCAATCACACCTTGCAGCCCAGATAAGGTGCAATGCCAGATGAGCCATCTGAACCTGTTGCATCCACCATGTCTCTACATGAGTCTCTACTTGCTTTCCTCCTCAATTTAAAGACAACCTAGTTATCCTTCATTGCATGTGGCCTCAGATCACAATCTCTTTCTGAGTCATTCCTTCTGTGGTCAGGCATGCTTATGGCCCATAGCACCACTAGGCCAGCAAGTTTATACATACACAGCTTCAGATGTGCTGCTTCTTAAATGAGGTTAGCCATAGTTTCATTACTAAGATTTACACTGTCAGTTACAGAGATGCCCATCC
This sequence comes from Pygoscelis adeliae, assembly GCF_000699105.1. Lineage (NCBI taxonomy): Eukaryota > Metazoa > Chordata > Aves > Sphenisciformes > Spheniscidae > Pygoscelis > Pygoscelis adeliae. Next base: position 3,060,731 of record NW_008824414.1, on the reverse strand, counting down.
AATCCTATAACACAAAAATTTATGGGTGTCACAGAGAAATTTTTATTGTTAGAGCTCATATACAATGTGTGCCCTCAGTGACACATTTTTAAATAAAATATATTGTACTAGTGATTTCTAATGCTTAAAATAAAATAAAATAATAATCAACTTTTAGCTGCAGTTTCCCCCTGGTTATTGAGCTGAACTTAATGACTGGCTGAAAAGTATTTGTCAACACAACAGCTGGAGAGCAACACTTTCTTGTAGCTTTATGTCACAGCATATGCCAGCCACTCAGAACATGTGATAATTCAACTGGAGCTGGTACTACAATAGCAGATGGGTTGAAGCATTGTTATTCTCACTCTAGCTCCCAGCCCTTGAGGGATCACTAAATAAAATCAAAGCAGATGGACCATTACAAGCTCATTTGTGTTCACTACAAGCACCTCAACCTCCAGTTGTGATATACTGCACCTTTGTATAAAATGACACGTATGGTAACATGACCTAATGAAAATAGCATCAGACTTGGCAAGTGAGGAATGAGGCTGGGAAATATACACAGATCTATTTATCACTGAGTTCTTACCTTGCAGAAAGGGTTTTTTTCCTTCCCCCCCCTCCCCCCATGTTTATCATTGTATTTCTCTTCATGTTTATCATTTAATTTCCCCACACTTGTAAGAACTGAGAGGTGGCCGTTGGTTCTGGCTGTAGAAGGTCTAGCAGGTTTCCTGGCCTCTGCAAAGACAGAATGAATGCTACTAACCACAGTGCAAAACTCCTGTTATTCACTCATTTCTACACACTGTTGATAAATATGTTAATCCAGGTGTCCCACAAATGGCAAGACTTTAACCACCCACTGATACCAATATCTGCAGGGATCAGGACTTCCATGTACATTTCTCAGCCTGCTCTTATGATGAGGTCTTTCACAACTCCGAAGTTTTGAGCTTATGGGGGACTTGATTTAGTGCATAAAATCAGTTGCTCCACTAAACTCCAAAATTTTTGTCTGTAAGGTCAGAGTCAGCATCCCTGATCAAACTGTGGGTGTCCCAGGGCATGGGAGTAATTGCTTCTAAAGGATGAAATATATTAAAACTGTCAGTTGTCCAGAGAGGGATCCTTTGGGTCCTGCTGGCAAAGTTAGAGTTACTGCTGAAAAATTCTTCATGCCATCCTCAGGAACCTAACATAAAGTTGGAGGCACATCTAATGCCTGCTTAGAAAATGTTATATTCATTTAGTGTCTTCTGAGCACCTTGTACAGCAATGAACCAACAATGTCACCTGAAGGCTTTTGTCCTACAGTCCCCACCCTGGCCATCATGCTCCAGGGAGCAATGGCAAGATGAAGTATGGCAGGCAAGATCTTGCTTTGTTTTATGACCACTGTGCCGTCTCCACAACCACATGGGCACACACATGCATGTGCGTGCAGTTAATGACAATTCCCAAACTAAATTCCTCTCAAATATGAGCTTTTTATATCTACATGTATCTTCTTTCTGCCTAGTTTTAAACAGCTTCTGTGCACTATTGCGGAGACAGCTGCATTCAGTGCTAAATAATATATACTGTGAACTTATTAAAGGCTTTGGGATTTCTTTTTTTTTTTCCTGTCTAAACAGGAAAAGTGGGAGTTAGTCAAGTGTTGGGGGAGAGTTAGATGCTTTTGGTTTTATCTGCATGAAAGATCCCATATAAGACTATGTATCTTTAGTAAAAGCTCCATAGGTCAACTGACTGCCATAGGTCCCCTTCCTACCAGCTGCTGCTGGGTTTTAAAGACCCAGACAGGTGTGGCAATGGAAAGCCAAATAAATTGCTTCATTAGTGTTGATAAATACAGTTGAACTTCTGTGATTGCAGTATGCGAGTTGAAAAAAACTTGTCCAGCTTCCTCAGTGAAACAGCTTC
>NW_008824414.1:3053351-3058806 GCF_000699105.1 Pygoscelis adeliae | reverse complement strand
CCTGCTGAGTGTTTGAATTGTATAAAAAATATGAATGGATCAGCTAATATTTCCCACCTTAGCCAGACACTGCAGGGCAGCAGGACAGTCTCAAGGACAGTGCTTCCAGGTAGCATACTGCTTGAAGGTCCTGGCCATGTTCATAGCTGGCTTGTTTGTTCTTCCTGAGCACTTTCTGTTAAGTGTAGCGACTCATCCTCAACTGTGAACCAGCGTAACTCCATCAGAAGCATGTGCAGGTCAGCACTGCATCTTATCTGCTGGCCAGCTTTCCTATCAATCAGCCAAACTAATTTGCTAAGATAATTCTGTTTCCTGCCATCTATTACAATAAATCAACCACTGTAGCTTCACTGAGGTCTCTGCTAACTAATGAGCTGCCCTTGAAATTCTCAAACTGTATGCAAGGGGGGGAAAGGGGGGGGGAAACCCTTATTCTTCTAAATATAAGAAAGTTTTAGATAAACAACTTGATGTTCTGGGCAATGCTGTATCTCCTCAGCCCCATGTTAATGGATCATTCTTTCCAGAGTCAGTTCAGACTGGGGCAAAACCGGTAAATGCATCAATCATTCCTTTACAAACAAATTTTCTGAATAATGTGATCTCAGATGGTGGAGCATATGTGTGGGTAAACACAAAAATGGAGAGGTGAGACACAGAGAGAAAGAGAAAGAGAGAGAGAGCACTTTCGGGTAAGAGTAGGAGTAAAATGACAAGGGATCCACTGTTGTGGCTACTGAAGAAAGAGACAAGCATGTTCCTATGAAATGGTAACTCTCTGGCACTTAATTTTGAATAGGAAAAAATATTGAAGATATAGACAGGAATTGAAGAAATGTGAGGCATCCTGGAGCATGCTTACTACAACAGGAAGAACTCAGGGGCAAAAAGGTATTAAGCTTATTCTGGTTTTTCCTTATGGCAATATCAAACTACTGAGAGCAGTAGTGACATTATAATTTATAGCCATATTTAAAACCAGAAGATGATACACTAGTTTATACCCTGCTTGTATTGTTTTGTTCAGATTTGATATTTAATAATGCGGAAAATTTTTTTGTTTTTTTAAAGGGACTTCCATTCCTCATGGAATTTCAGCATTTTCTTTTGGCTTTTCCTGCAGATCAACACTGGTTTTGTAATAGCTCTGCTGGGATAAAACTCAGTTGTGCTGCACCAGTTAGGTTACTGAAGGGAGCCAACACCTCAGCAACATGGTTGGATTCATTCAGACAGTCATTTGGCAGAAGGATGTTTAAAAATAATTGCATATCCCCTCCCTGTCTTTAAATATTCAGAGGAAAAGTCACGGAAGAACCGGTAATGTGACAATAATAACGAGGCTGAAGAACAGCATTATAGTGTGAACTCATATATCCCTTGGTTTCATTTACATGTTTAGCAGCTGCTTGTTTCTCGATCATAGAAAGATTGTTACCTGACTTGTAAGAAGAGAGGGGAAGTCTGTTCACCTTTGGGCAACTAGCTCTGCATTTATTAATAGTTGTGGCCCATCTCATTATACATTTAATTGCTGCATTATAATTTATTTATTCATTGATTTATTGTAATAGATGAGTAGAAACAAAATTACCTTTGCAAATTACTTTGATAGGTGGGAATTTTGCATGGTTAAAAAAAAAAACCAACAACATGCAGTGTGGAATGTGAGATGCTGCCTAGTGAACAGCATCTTAGTGTGTGAGCGCTAGCATATACAAACTGGTCTCGTTAGAAAGAGAAGGTGAATCCAGCCAATTTATAGACTGTTTAAAAAGAAATTACGATGTAACTCATATGCAATTATCCTTACATTTCCAGATGTCTCTTTTCTTCATGGAACAGGGAATCAGCTGAAAATGAAGGATAAATAGGATGGGAACGGAAGACTCCTCAAAAATTACAAACCTAAAAATTTACAAACTTTGTGGGAAGTTTGCAAAGTATTTGGTTAAGCTAGGGCTGCCGTTCTGTTAGCGTGGGTGTCACACTTACAAAAGCTGTATTTATGTAGCTCCTGCCTTCAGGAGGTATTGGCTGTCACTGCCTTGCAGACAGAGCCCAGGCCAAGGACGCTGCCTGGCTGCTCGCAGCGCTGCAGTGGAGACAGTGCCATTTCGCAGAGCTGGGCTGAACACAGAGCGGCAAAATTCAAGAGGGCTTATGGCCACCCCTAGACACCCCCCACTCTCCCCTTCAAAGTACTTAGTTGCCTAAACCAGGGCTTAAGTGGACATGGGGGGGGGGGGGAGCACCACACCTTATTTGCTATCCAAAATCCCCTACTGTGTAGCTATCATGTGACATCATAAGATGACGCCATTTGAGCTGAGGGGTGCCTCAAGAGAGGCAAGTAGGTATGCGCAGCTTTGGGGGTGCATAATGTTTAGTACGTACGTGTGTGTGTGTGTGTGTGTGTGTGTGTGTTTGTTTGTTTGTTTGTTTTCTGGGCTCTAGGTGAGACACTGAGTGTCACCACCCTCATGAGCAGAGCCCAGCCCCACCTGCGCCCCATCCCATCACAGCGTTAGTAAGGCTGTAGCTCACCCACTGTTGCAGCATCAAACCAGGGACGGGGGGAAATCTGTGGCTTAGCGCTTGTCAGATAAGACAGCATCAACAATAACAAATAAATGGGGCCACAGAGAGTCATGCATATACAGAGAGAGAGAAAATACGCACACAGAATTATTGCAGTTTTCAGTTATTAATGCATATAGAAAATAGTTAGACCCAAGAACCTCCAAATTTTTCTTCAATTAATTAACATTAATTGATAAAATTGATTAATAAATAACAAGATCCACTATCAGTTTTCTGTGTACACGGGTCAATCAGCTGCAAAACGTGACCATTAGGGCCATAAAATGCAGGGTGGTGGGGGGTTTTGTTTGTTTTTTTTTTCTTTTTGTAAATGTTTTTATTGCATTACTCGCTCAGTTACAAAATGCATCAAATGTATTTGTCACTGCTCATGAGTATCTATCTATCTGTAGTGCTGGCTGTGGCTGAGGTGGGAGTGGCAGCCTGGACCCTTTCCACTCATGGTCTTAAGTAGTTCAGCAGCCATAGGTCTTCCCTCATTGCTCCCACCAGGGCCTGCATGTGGCTGCCCCAGCACCTCAGTGCGTTCAGACTTGCAGCAGGGTTGTGCTGTGACTGAGTGCTCAGCCCTTTTTTCTTTTGTTTTTCCCTACTGTCCCTTTCTATAGTTCCTTGCTTTATGTGGCACCGTCATACCCTAAGCAGCACCTCCCTGCAGCGGTTAAAAGGACCACCCTGCACCCCCACACTGTCGCCTCGCTCGCATAGGAACCCTGCAGCATCACTCTCTCTGAGCCACAGGGCAGTCAGTGACAGCAGCCATGGGGCCTCCTGCACTCCCCAGCATCGCAGACATCAGAAGGCAGCAATGAGGAGAGCAGGGACCAGCGGGCGGGTGGGCTGCCCTGCCACCTGCAGCTCCATGGGGCAGCCTTGGGGCCCTGAGCCCATGGCAGCAGTGTCCCATTAAAAATCAGCCTGAAGAGCAGATTGATGCCAGTGACCATAAGGTGCTCTCTAACCCAAGCATCAGTGATGGTATAGCTGAAAACACCTACCCTGGCTTCCTTCTGTCCCCAAATCCCACGTAATTCCTGCATCAGCTCACAGGGGAGGTGGGCCTCAGTCAGATGCCGTTTCCTGACCTGGCCAGGAGCAGATCTCTGAGGAACAGCCTAAAGAAAAAAGGTAGGGCTGCAGCCACATCGCCGGGTTCCGCAACCACGGCCCCCGCGCCCCCACGGCGGGCTGCAGAAGCCACGGCTGGACTGGCTCCGCATGGAGTGACTGAAGATTGTGACTCACACTGTGCTTTTTTCTATAACATTTTGTTTTGAAAAATTACTACTGCATTCAATTTGCTTACAGTTTTCACTAGCTTCCGCTAAGCTCTACAAATGCCCCAAGGTCTCCTAGGTATTTTACATCTCCCAGTTACATCTGCTTTAGTCACCCAAACAGTGATTTTTATTTGGATCTAATTTTCCATTATTGGAGCTTTGCACTGTGCAGCTGGGCCCGATGTCCATGGGCAGTTTTGGTGCAGTAAGGACCTGAAGCCACCTTGCCCAGACTCACGCTGCTGTGTGAGATGCCAGCCCAGCCCCGTGGGTAGCTCCGACACTCAGTGGGAACATGAGCTCAATATGCAGCGCTTTGTTTATGAACCGTCTGTGGGCTTGACCGTTGGGGGATTACACATACTGCCAATTCTGAGCTAAAGAACCGTTGCATTAGATTTGGTGTATATGTTTGAAATTTATAAACCTGTGAAAGTTTTATATGTACCTAATTATGTTAGCCCAAAAGTAGTTTTAAGAGCAGCACTATAAAAATGGGATTACAATAACTGTATAGACACATACGAATACCAATCTTCATTTTTAAAAGCTGTGGATTAGGAACAGGCAAGGTTTCCAGCTGGTACAAGCAGTGCCCTCTTGTGACTGAATACGCGAAATACAGGCAAACCTCCAGCTGCAGCTGCTCAGCAGAGCTCAGCTCTACTGAGGCTAAACATTGATGCTGTTGCTATAAAAATATTGAGTGACACGTCCTGAGCACCTTTCCCATAGCGATTCACAGGAGAGCTCACCTTTAGCTTTTAAAAAGTCAAATAATAATCTTATTGCAAATGAAAAACGCAGTTTAAAGAACAAAGAAAAACCCCAACTCTTTACACTGCAGAAGTAGGTAATACATTTCCTGAAAATATCTTTCTCAAGTATTTTTACAAGTGCTTAAGGCTTTGCAATAAGATAAAGATTTTTAAAAATGCTTAAATTGACAGCGTTCCTTTTACAGGTAGGAAGTCCCAGGTAGGACTTTTTCATTGTTATTAATATTATTACAATACTCAGGAAATTAAAAAAATTAAACCTAGAAATACTGGATAGCAGTATTTTTCTACCTAGAATACGCATGCAAACTTGGTGTGCAGGGCTTCCAAATGGTAGCTATGGAAGCAGCACTGAGGGTACAGCACAATCCCAGAAGGAGCTGATCAGCTAGGGTCAGTAAGGTAGTGTAATAAGCATTTAAAAATAAATTAATTTTTCCCCACAGGCAAACTACAGTTAGCTATAGCAGCTTTTCATTGGTTTTCCATTATAGTATCAGGTACTAATTGGTAAGACACAAGTAGTATACTTAGACCTGATTTGATACAGTACAGCAATTCCTAAGTTTCCTAGAAATGTTGAAATTGAGAGCCTATCAAAAATAATATATAAAAATAAATCCTTCTATAAGTACACAAGCAAGTTCAACACTGTATTTGTTATTGTTTGTGACACTCCCAAAACTCCAAGCCCCCAAAGAAATTAATAGAGCCGTAAGAATAATATTTTTAATTAATACAGAAAGAGCACATGGTACATTCCTTTCCAGCAGCAGCTAATTCCGCTCT
>NW_008824414.1:3042487-3053298 GCF_000699105.1 Pygoscelis adeliae | reverse complement strand
GGGGGGGGAGTTAAGGCGAGTTGAGGGTAACCTGATACAATGGTTTGTTTCCCTAACTCATTCTCAGAGACTGCCTTTGTAAGTTTAAGAGACTCTTTGTGCACAAAACATGGGATGTTTATTTAGCAAAACATGAAGAACAGAGAAAAACATGCTTTGTTACAGTGGTAAAAATACACAAAGCTTTCAAGCTGTTTTTTTTACACCAACGCAGTTCTGAAACTGCAAAATTCCAGTTTGCAGCGGGCTGTGCCTTAGTATTGTATTAAACAGGCTATCATTAGGGATTGTGGTGACCGAGTTCATCTATTCAGCGGAGTTTGAAGTGCACAAGAAAAATAAGTGCATTGAAATGAACCATTTATGATTATGAGTAATTCCTGTTACACATAATACTTGCTTAAAATGGAAATCTCACAGGCCGTTTAGGAAAACACAGTACTACATTTTTCAAGAGCACAGAATCAGTATCACGGATATCAGAAAGATCTGTAAACTGAACATACATATTTCTGTATTTTTTCCTCCAATTATCTCCCACACCAAACAACAAGCATTCTGATGTAGCTTCCTGTGGGTTTGGAGTTCCTTTGTTTGGGTTTATTTTGTTTTAGTAATGTGTAAGGCATCACCTGTAACTAATACCTTTTCTCTTTACCCTCTATGTTCAAAATAAGCAAGCATTTAGTGGCGCAGTGTTCTGTTCAATTTTCTATTGATTTGAGCTCCTATTTCTAAAAATTGTTAGCAGAGTAGGGGCTGAGAGTTGTCTAGGGGTGCAGTTTTTCTCCCCAGTTATGAAAGTTTATGTCTTATGAAACTTTTTATGGGCTGTCAGGAACCATATTTTCTATGTGTGTTCCCACTCGCAGGTTAAGGCCATCGTTAGCAATACTTAAGAGCCGAACCATGAAGCAATTATCTAAGTGCTATTCATTTATGGGCACATTCACCATATAAAAGAAAAGAGGACTGATTGGGAGGTTCCCAAATGCATTAAACACATAAAAGTTGGGTGCTGAGGTACTGGAATCTTTGGGCATTTAATTTAACAGCAGTAGATGCTTTAAAATGCAGGCTGTTTCTACAAAATAGCTTATTCAATTCCCCTACAATATATGCTGAAGGCTAAAAACAGTTTCTTACCCTTGTATATAAGATATTTTACAATTTTCTTTTCACAGTGAAACCGCTTTTCTGTCTGTATACTCCCTTCTGAGAAAGGAAATAAAAATTGGGGTTAGTTTCCATAACATTTCATTTACATTGCCAGATTGTCTCCAGTCCAATGCAGTACACCATAAAGCAATATTTTTTGGATTAAAAGAAGAAAAGAAGACTCAATTGTCAAAACCATTTTTTTTTTTCTTATGCTATAGAAGACATCTCCGTTCTCTTAACTGATAAGCAATAAACTAACCATGTAATCATATACTGTCTGCAAAACTACTGCTTTGCAACAATATAAAGTAGTACAAAACACAGGCCGTACTGTCTGCATTTCAAAACAGTATTTGTCACCAAGAAGCATGTGCAATAACGCATTTAAACTCCCTCAGTTTTTTCTGTACATTCTCTACATATACCACAGTACTAAGAGTTCACACAACTTCTTGTCCATTGCCAGTCAAAGGCCAGAAGATTGGAAGCAAGAAGCCTAGCAGTTCATTTACACCCATCTATTTTTATTCACTTCAGCTAATAGAATGTGCATCCTGAAAAAATCAGATTCTTGGATATTTGTAGTTGTGAAACCGAGTGGTTATTTTGCTAAAAGATTATTCATCTAGAAAACTTTAATACAGTTGTCAAGTCCAAGCCTCCCCTCTGGCCATAGCAGTTCCACAAGTTGTTCTCCGAGTTCAGGCAGGAAGAGGTAAGGTAACTGTAACTTTAGGTAATATGTATGTAATATAGGTGGAAGATGACACAAGTGGAAGACATATGAAAGTTAATGCATTGGGAAAATAGAAAATAAATCCAGGGATAGGGAAGAGAAAGAATCCAGACATTCAACTTGGTCTCATTGGTACATAGATTTGTGCTTGTTCATATTGTAAAGCCTTTATGTTTGCTCCTTGTTCAGAATGGGGCACCGCTTGCAACTATTCAGGTTGAGAGTCACGATAGGGTTATGGGAAGGAAGGTACCAAATAAGGTAACAAACTGTAGAGCGCAAGTTGAGAGTCTGTTGTATTATTATTGCCTTTTTCTTTTTTTTGCAAGCCCCTTCTTGCCTTTGCTTTGCAAACAGCTCTATTTAAAAACATCACTCGAGGTACCTGGAAGCTGTGGCCGGCCTTCCTCTTCAACACACAGCCAAAGGTGTCATCATCAGCCAAGGGTTATCATACCTTCTGCTCAGATCATGCAAGTGTTCTCAAGCCCGTTTTGATAAATACAAGCTGCCTAGCCAAGACCTGTAACTAGTCCTTTTACCTTACGTTGCCTATGAGATGCTTCTATGGCATCTTTGTCAACACATCTGAGCATTTGCAGCTGCCGTCCCAGAGCAGGATGGAGTGGGCAAGGAAGAGCCAATGGACAATAACACATCCATTGATAGAGGGTTATAGAATCCATCACCTAAAGCCACACTGAAATTTTTCAGGAGAGAAAAAGAGTTCAAGAGCTTGTAGGAGTACTGAAACTGAAGAAACAGAGGTTTGCCAAGGAGCACAGACTAGCTAAATAAGGCAAGGGAACATGGGAGCCAGGAGACCATTAGAGGCAAAAGTAACAGTGACACTTCTAATAACTCTCTTGCTCTTGAGACTGAAAAATTAGAGCACACTTCATGCAGCAGCTAATGGAACAGATCACCTCTCTCAGCACCCCTTGCTTTAGACAGATTAGTCCTTCAAGCATAATTTTCCAATCTCTCTCTAGTACTGTTCTGTGGTAGAGTGTGTCCCAAAGAAAGACTTTAGGTTTTCCAAGACAAAGTAACCACATTTTCTACAATACGGGATCAGTCTCCATTGTCTTTAAAATGGTGGCTTTTTCAAAGTGGCTCTTCCTCGGTTGTATTTTGTGACCTCTCCTTCTATAGACTTGATCCCAAAAGGAAGTTTTCCATAAAAAAAAAAAAAAATCTTAGAGTTGAAAATGTACAGCTCATATATATGCAATTTGTGCAACCAGATTTTACTGTGTATATATATAGTTGTGTGTTCGCTAGTCAGTGTAGACAGAAGTAGCCAAAAAGCAACTAAAACAACAGCATTTCATTGAAAACAGGAACCAACAGACTTCGAAGTATAATGTTTTACATCAACACAGGTTTTGCAGCTTTTCAAGTTAGTTTTCATTAGGTACTTGGTATACAGTAAAACTCGGATCTACTTTTGTTTATAGTTTCATCTTTCCAGGCAGAGATTTTTAATATCCATTAGTAATCCTGAAATGAAGAGTCAGATGTATAACATATTCCCAGGTAGTAGCTTAATGTACTGTAGAAAAGTCAGTTTTGTTTTACCAAGGGCTAGAATCCACTTCAGTAACATTCCCTGAGGCAATCCACTATTTTATTGTTTTGTCCTCAAATCATTTGTATATAGTTGCTGTTCTGTTCCACACTGCTTTGTTTCTTTAAAAATAGACACTTAGAAAAAGACATCTGTTAACTTTCATTGCTAATTTCATACTTCAGCAATGATGCTTATGCTTGCTCATAACACCCTCTTCTCCTCTTCTTTTTCCCCTCCACAAATCACAAGTTAACAGATAGCAAATCTGCGTGCTTAATTTTCACAAGATAGGAATTCAGATCTTTAAATGAACGTTAATTTTTGAAGATGCAAATGTGTGAGCTGAAAAGAATGTAGTAGGCAGGTAACAGAACAGAATTAATATGCAATGAACAGTCTAAAATTTATCTTACTGAAACTGAAGTTACTCTCTCTTCAAGAGAGAGAATCTATGGTGCTAAAAAGATCAAGGGTGGGGAGAAGTGGTGGGTGTGGAGGGTAGAGAAACACAAGAGAATCATCATCCTCGGTCCACAGAAATGCACTGAGCAAGAACTCTGTGTGTCTTTACATTCTCAATGGACTAAGGAGGTTTCTCCTGACATAATTCCACCTTTAACATTTCCAAAAAGCCTGTGTATAGTCAATGCACTTAAAGCTTTAAGTTTTAGTAACTTCACTTAGACTTTGTTTATAAAACAAACACACACAAGCACACTTTCCAGAGTGCAAAATGCTTAAATACTTCAATTACAGAACCCCACATGTAGTTTTTGGAACAGTAATCCTTTTGCTCTCTGAGTCAACTTCTTCCTTGTCATCGCATCCATTGCCAGCAACGGTTGCATTAAAACTAACCAAAAAAATGCAGCAAATGCAACAGTAGATTACACTGTTTCTTCAGTTTTCCAGAGGACATTGTTCATTTGTACAAACTCATCGTTGGACTTTGATACATGCACATGTAAGCATCACAAAGCAGTCTTCGTGCACAACCTTGAATTTTTCTGGAATCCAGTGAGTGTAATTCTTCTAGAGACATCTTCAGGTATTCACCAACTTCTGGACATGGGGTAACTTGTGGAATGTTAAAGCCATTCTGACCTCCTTTTAACCATAAGGAAAGAAAGAGAAACCGATTAGGATAGCATCTACATATATTTACTCTTTATAATGTACTTTAATTATGACAGCATCACCAGCAGTTCTTGAAAATGCCTTCTAAAAAAAAAAACTAAATATGCCATTCTGGACTACTGCAGGGTAAACTTGTATGAAAAGTGTCTTGTTCAAGAAGAATTGCAACTGGTGGGTGAATATCTTGTAGTGTTACTAACAAACAAATATCCACACAAACACCACACAAAAACCCCACCAGAACGAGAACTTTGGGCTTTTGTTAACACTAGAGATTCTGTATGACTTTGGGAGAGTGACCTGAACACATATTCCACCTCAAATTTGTTAATAACATGACAACTGGTAACAGTCGATGAATTTCTAAACCATGAGTGTCTGTACCTGACTTGCAAGACTAAGGCAGGGTTTGCTCCTGGCCATTTTCCGCATAAAAATGAGCAAATTCAGAACAACGCAAGTATGGACATCCATGACACTATTTCCCAGCAGACATTTTTAGCTTATAGCACCAGCTGAAGAAAAATATTTGTGATACAAAAAAAACCTACGACCAGCAGGAGATACATCCAGGGAGTATCTCATGTGATCTACCTTCCTGAAATAAAGTGGTTCTTTACAGACTTCAGTCGTACGCATTTCAAGCACTCCGAAACAAAGCTTGATTGCCTTCTGGTTGTTGTAAGAAAGAGACTTTAATCCTGCAGCAGTTTCAACAGGAGGCGAGATTCTTCTCCCCCCACCCCTCAAATCACACTGTAACAGAGGGGTTCAAGATTTCTTCACGCAAAGAGCTGTTACGATGAGTCTGACACTTGCATCTGTTACTGTTTTTCTCAGGCTCCAGAATTGAACAGAGTCCTTATTTAAACACTATTTAATGCAGCAGTATCTAAGAGAACACTTGTTTTACTGACGTTTGTATTATTACAGGGTAACAGTTTTCCACTGATAAGTCTGAAGAGATTCAAAGGAACGGCACAGATGTTGTAATGTGTGACTATTTCTTTTATTCTAAAGACACCTACACTAAGTCATTTAAGCAAAAGCAATAAAAATATTTGCGTACTATCTGATAATTGTGTACATCCACTTAAATATAGACTGAAAGAACACATTCCTGCAGTTGATTATTTAAAATCACTTCTCTCTGCCAAACTTGCACAGCATAGAAAAATGTGTAAGGAGTCCCGCTAGAAAACTTCTGCAGTTACTTCTGTACCATCTACTTACTAAGACATCCAATCTAGTTGAAATTCAGATTATGCAAATCAGTGGCTGCTATGAAATCAATGCGCTGAGGTAAGGCTGGGTCAAGATTAGTGTCCCAGCACCAAGTACTTCAAGTTAAACGATATTAATATCCCCAAAACGTTAAGAAATAGGCACTGAAATTTAAAATAGTAATACATGTAAAAAAACTAAGAGAAAATTAGTAAGAATAAATAAAAGATCTACCATCCCGATCTGCCATGCTGTCAAAGAAAAGCCAGGCGGAGTCATCCCTCCCGTATTTAACAAAAGCTACATAGTGGCTTGTTTCTATGCAGAGAACAGCAAACAACTCCATCTTCTGGTACGGGATGCAGCCATGTCGCCAATCCCAGTCTGGCAGATCTTTAGGTAGTGACAATGGATTGAATTTATGACTCTGTCTCTTGGGATGAAGATGAACCTACAATTGAAGTGATATTTCAGACGAGAAAAAACACCACATAAGATTATTTCAGTGGCAGACAAAGACATTACTGCTGAACTGAAGATTAATGGCATTAGAGAAGGAACTGCAATAACAGTAGCAGACTAAACGTTTCTCCTATTTTTCCCCACCAGTGTAGTTCAATGTTGCCCAAAAATCTAAGGTTAGAAAGGAGGTCAGATTTAATGCAACAATTTTCTACTACGCTCAGAATTGAAAACAAGCCGTGACTATGACAGCTTCATGCAAGTTACCAAACAGCTTTCAAAACTGAACTGTTCTGTGTCATGAATTTATCAATTCACACAAAGTAGCATGTATATAAAATTAGGATTTAAAGCAGGCGACAGGAAACAGATTCCAAGCTGCCTACAATTACTACTTCTCCACTGTATTCAGTCCTGGATTTGGCAGTTGCCATGTTTTTAGTAAGAAACTGTTGATGAGTACATTGCAGAGTCAAGTGGAGTTCCTGATTTGTCACCAAAGGCTACACTTTACTTGGTGGGTGAGTTACACTAGTGCTGGTGAGAAAGTCTCACTACACTCTTAATGCCTTTCTGTCGATTATTACAGCACATACCATTTGGGTTAAACCCATGTAGAACAACAAAGACAACAACTTACTTGTGTATTGCAGGTTTTGCAGAACTGCTTGATTTTCCCAGCAGAAATATCAGTATCTTCATAACATTCTCTGCACTCATACATAGCAAGCCCTCCACATATACGGCACTGCCTAGGAGCTGCATTTTTAAAGAAGATATTAGTCTCCAAGCTGGGGAGGCTTTTTTTGGTTTGGTTGGTTGGTTTTTTTGTTGTTTTTTTGCTGGGTGTTGGTTTTTGGGGTTTTTTTTGGTTTTTTTGTTTTTTTAAGATGAGGGGTATGGAAAGGAGGGAGGATTACTACTTTAAATAGAGAAAAACACTACATTAAAAAAGCTAAAACCAGATTGCCAATAAAAGCAGGAAATGTACCACTGTATTTAACTTCTTCCCTTTGACATAACGTGGAATAAGAGAAAAAGGTTTAGAGTGGTAAGCTGCAAAATGGAAGATGATAAAAATTAAGTTTTATCAACTGCATGAACAAGTAAAAACAGCCTTTTAAATCAAGTTAGTTCTCTCTCATCATAGGGGCTAAGCTAGCTGTACCAATATGTCTGTATACACCAGAAGAAAAAAAAATAGCATAAGCTGATGGCCATGACAGTGAAAAAAAAAAAGGCCATGACAGTTTCAAAGGTTACTATTCTAATAAATTTTAGCAGTTTTATTAATTCTTATCTCAAATTTAAAACCAGGTGTCTTTTCTTAGGTAACGCAATGAAAAATTCAGCGGATAACAAATGTCAGAAGTGTAGGTCACAAAAAAAGTGATAGATTTATGGTTGAAAAATGCACCATCACTACATGCTGCAGGCTTACATATTAATCTCAGGTTCTCTTCTAGTTTGATGAACTAGTGACAAAAAGCTTAGAAACAAGCAGCACAAACTGATGAAGACTAATGAAACGTAGTCAACATTGTACACATCTGTTAACCAATCTCGGTGCTACACTTAGCTTCTAAGATTTCCTACCCGCCATATTAATGAAATGTTTTGCTGGTAATAACTCAATTTTAACAACGCTGTCTTGAAATAAGAAGTTCAGTTGTACAGATACTCAAGAATTAAATAAACATAAGCAATGAAGTTATATTCTATACATTCTTCTGAATTATAGCTTTTGACATGAGAAAAAAAAGCATTCTAGCCAGTAAACTTTCCTTTCTCCTCAGCCTGAGGATCTCTCTCACTACCTTGTTAAATATTTAATAAAAACAAAAAAACAAACAAGAAAACCCCACCAGAACTACCAGGAGTACTTACTTTCACTGTTAAGTCACTCTCAACAACTCTCTTTTATTGCACAACACAGTGTTGTATACTTACTATCTTCAAGTAAGTCTGTTATATTTAATTCCAAGGATGGAAAAATTTTGTTGAACATTTTGAAGTCTTTTCCAAACCGTGGCATCTGGATAATCAGGCAAGAGGGTGCCTAGGTAAAATGCCAGAATATAATGTAATGAGCTTGAGATAGATAATTATCTAAATTGAGAGACATCCTTCTAATGCTATAAACATATTCAAGTTATTTAAACTTGCAGCCCATTGACTTCAAAATTAACAAGATGGTAAGCAAACCAAAATTAAGTCTTTGAGAGAAACTACAGCTAAAAAAAACCCAGGAAAGTGGCATCTAAGTCATTGTCAAATGTCATAAGTCCCAGTCATGCTCAAGTATGATATTAAATATACTGGACTACGCTCTCCCATTGGGGGTGGGGGAGGGGTAGAAAAAATCTTCCCTTTGTAAAGCTTTTTACAAACAGAGGTATCTCAAAATATTTGTCCTTACGACAACTTACTGGCAGTAACTAAGAAGTTTTCTTTTAGTAATTCTTTACCTAAATCACTTTGGTCTGTTCAGCCAAAGGATACATGTCATTGAGTCAACCTTAAAATATTTTTGTAATGTAGGCAACCGGTACCGCTGACCTAGTACTCCCATTTCCAACACGTCCGCATTTTGTTTTCGCACCAAACCCTACTTTTGTCCCATTGCTGAATGGGCAACTATCTAGGTATCATCACTTCTAACAAAGCAACAGCTGTCACCAACCTCTGCAAACTTCAAGTTGCTGTTGATGAATGACCACTCTAGTAACTGCTGAATTGTTGGGACTCCAACTTTCTCATTTTTGTCCATAAAAATTTGATAGAAGTAACAGTCTTGTACTTTCTGACCTGCTGATCTAAAAACAGATTTAAAAAACAGATTCTGAAGCTCTACTGTAACAATGACTGTATTTTACTAGGAAAATAACATCTATCAGAAAGTAGTCTATACAACATCCTCTCTGCATTGAAATATATTGTGCTTTCAAAAAAAAGGCCAACAACAAAATGCCTTAGATGGTAGGCAATCAAGTATTAAGTGTGGACTGATTTCAGAAAAACTTATTTAAGAAACAAAAGCAGTATAAGTTTCAGAGTATGTTTTTAAAACATATGCCTATGCGTTACAACTACCAACTGAGAAATACTTCCTAAGTATATGCATCGAAAATTCCAACACACTAAAGCAGCTTTCATCGGAAAGACAAGTAAGAGTTTCAGTAATACAACATCAAGAGGAACAGCAATAATTCTCTTCAGTATGATATTCCCAATAAGGAGTTAAAAAAAATGACTGAGTTTAATGAAACATTTCCTTTTAATCAGGGAGATATTGACACTGCTTCCTACAGTAGAAGTCTCACATAGATGGCTAGTGTTGCTAGACTTGCTATATAGCTAACAGAGAACTCTCCAAAAGGATAAACCCGATTTAAGGGCCATTAAGGGCCAAAGTGAAAATTAAGTACTGATGTTTTCAGGTAATACTTCTGTTACCTAAACATAAATCGGAGATATTTGGGAAGAGAGCTTCAGATGAGTAATTCAGCCTACTCTGAAAGGACTTAAGAAAGGATATAGAAGACTGTGCTCACATTGAAGAAGTGGATTTTGCTATTATGGAGAAAAAGCGTATAGGAGTAACTGGCCTCCAATAGCAAAAGAAAAAAGGTAGGTAGGAGCTGTTTCATCCCGGTCTCAAAGTTCCTAGGATGAAATTCCTGGGAACTTTCATCAGATTTGCTATAAACGGTAACCTCCTCCCAACCCAGCCAGCATTTAAGACAACGTTGCCTTTTAGAGTACTCAGGTGTTGAGAGGATTCTAAGACTATGATGCCCAAAGTTATTACTATTAATTTTAAGCCTTCTTTCTAAGAAGAAAGGAGACTTTTGAGTTACTCTTAAAGAGTTAAGATACGCGCACAAAACACACCAGCTTCAGCACTAAAAGCTGAACGGTGGAACAGAAGTTCTGTTCTCCTCTGTATGGCACAGACATGACAAAAACCTCAAAGGCCAAGCTTTACAAAAGAGGGATTAAAGAAATGTGGAAGACCATGCAGAAGTGTGCAAGTGGAATAAGAGGCATCTTCCCTTGCTTTTACTTTACTCCTTTCAGCTCTGATTTCTGCCACAGCAGCACACCTGTTAACTACCGAAAACTAGAAATACATTCTCACATGAAGAGCTATTATTCTAATTATAATAACAAATACTATTATTATAATTATAGTATTGTACCCCGGGTGTTTCACCAGAATAATACATTAGCCACAGGGGTTTCTCAGCACGTTGTATTTCATACAATTGAAGGGAGGCAGTAACACCAACTGTGAGGGTCTTAAGATGGCAAGCTATTCTCTAAACACTTTTCTATATAGACCCAATACACGCTTGAAGTTAATAGTTGTTGTGGTTGTTTTTTGGTTGGATGGTTGGTTGGTTTTTAACTTAACAGTAGATTACAGACATATACCTTTGTCTAGGCAGAAGCAGGAACACAGTTCCAAATTCACGATATACCTTGATGTCTCATCCCTTCAAACTTTTTCACAAT